>NC_053024.1:40093014-40111524 GCF_003073215.2 Triticum urartu
TATGCGCCATAGCTCCTGCTGAAACATGGGCAGTACGAAAAGCCTGCTGAAACTGGTCCCACGTGACAGTGTCGACAGGGAAAGTGGCTGTGAAATTCTCCCACCATGATGCTGTGGGTCCTTCAAGCTGATGTGCGGCAAACTTCACCTTTTCCGCATCTATGCATCCTGCTGTGGTCAACTCCCTAGCTGTCTTACGGAGCCAATCATCTGCTACTATTGGCTCGGTGCTACTGGAAAAACACGGTGGATTCAGCCTAAGAAAACGGGCTAAATGAATCAACAGTGGTGGTGGTGGTGGGTTGTTGTTGTTGTTCCCCTGATTCTGATTCTGGACTAGCAATTGCATCAATGTGTTCTGCTGCTGGATCAACTGAGTGAGCTCTGGTGGGAAGGTAAATCCGAATTCATGTCTCGGAGGCATCTAAGGGTTTAGAAAAGATGAGATTTAAGAATAGAGGGGATCTAAAGAGAAAACACTACCCATATGCACATGAGACAAAAGCAAACAATTCACTTCATTCAATCAATCAACAAGGGCATACAATCGATCTAACTATCGCAAAAGTGCTTGGACTACTGTATTTACATGGTGGAATACTACTACTGATTTGGTGGTCTACTAGAAATATTCTTCGGTTGCAGACTCCATGATATCTGCTCCAGCTTCATCAACATAGTCATCATCGCTATCATCTGGATCCGAGTCGGTGTCGTCGATGATGATGTAGTCTTCCGGGCGAATCTCCTTGGGTTCTTCGTCTTCTTCTACCAGTGTAGGGCCTCCCATAAATATTCCAATCTTCTTGATCAGATCGTCATTCTTCTCCACTAATACTTCGATTTCCTCTTCATAATCTTCACGTGTAGCCTTGAGTTCTTCCTCTAGTTCCTTGATTCTTGTCTTTGCCTTCTTCAGATCTATCATGTCGGTGCACATCTGGTTCTCCTGACGTCGAATGTGCTGGTTTAACTCCTGGATAAAATCTGCAACTGATCTATCCTTCCTGGTACTGATCATCTCCCAGTGCTCGTCTCAGCGCCCACAAATCTGGTAGATAGTATCCTTGAGATCATTGCAATAGACTTCTCCAATGCGTCCCATGGCGATGTGAGCTGCCATGCTCTTTCCTAGATCCCAAGTTGGTGCATCAAAAGAAAACTCTATGGGCTCAGTGACTGGCATGAACGTCCTTCCTAGAACTTGAACCTGAATCATCCAGCGCTCCTCTTCAGGTAGAGTGGCGTTGTAGGTTCCGGTGAAGCTTGGTACTCCTATGTTCAGGTATCTAGTGACTTCCTTCAAGTGACGTCCAAAGGGTGTATATTCATCCGGTTGCGTGAACTTGTTCCTTGCATCCGACATCCTAAAAGAGTAGAAAAGATGAGAAGTCAGAATGAGAAGAGAGTAGTGATCTAGGTCTTTAGCTTAGTGGTCGTGTCCTACAGTCAGTGTGTGCTCTGATACCATCTTGTAGCGACCAGACCTCAAACGGTCCAATCTCTGTGCTCAGGTGTCATCTCTGGATCAGTAATGCTGACACCACACAATACTTGAAGGATTTATAATAGAGTAGAAATCACACACTTATTACATCGAGTGTCTCAAAAGAGAACTTATTACAATAAATATGGCTTAAGACCATCTAATAACGATAATAGCGGAAGGCTTGGAAGATAAGTGAGTCCATCAACTCCAACGGCATCACTGAGTATAGAACCACGACCTAAAAGCACCTTAATCGTCGTCTGAAAAGTATGCAACATTAACGTTGCATCCCGAAACGGGTCAGCACATGGAATATGATGGCAAAGTAACACATAGAGAGTAATGAAAGAAATAGTCTATTCTATATGCATATTTGGCTGGTGGAAAGCTCTATGGTTACAGTTTTGCGTAAAGCCAATTTTTCCCTACTTCAAAGGAATACATTTTATTTAACTATCATGGTGGTTGTTAAACATTGAGAATGGTTGACAACATTCTCAATCCCAATTAAGCATCATCATTAAACAAAACCCAACAAAATTAATTTTAGAGTAACATGATGAGATTCACATGATAATCCAAGTACTAGATACTCAAGATGTCCATAACCGGGGACACGGCTAACCATGATTAGTTTATACACTCTACAGAGGTTTGCGCACTTTTCCCCACAAGACTCGATCGCCTCCATTTGATTTCTCACACTACATGGTGTTTGAGAAACGGATGACCGAGACATAGTCTTTCAGAAGCGCTAGCACCTTACGATCGGGTAGACCGTTACACCTACTTTCCCCTACATCTGCTAGTCTACCACTGTAAGAGTTCGCACCAACTTAATCAACTATGCTAGAGCCCATAGTAGCTTGTGGCTGCACACGAAAGGTTTCTAGCATGAATAATCTCATGATCCCTTTGAGCCTGGGTGGCGGTCCAAAAAAACAGGCAATCGCTGGAATACCCAGGTGCCTCAATCCACCCAGATGTGTATTTAAGTTGCCACCTTAGATAAACCATTAATTTAACAATCTCACATCTGTCATGGATACACTCACCCAATCCACGTCTACTAGCATAGCATAGCATAATAAGCAAACGTAGAAGTAATTCCCAAACGTTTGATAACAATAGGTAATAGGTACTACCTCAACTACTTCCAAACCCACAATTTAATTAGATCCTATCATGCAATGTGTGAGGATCAATCTAATGCAATAAAAACTGGGTAATTGGAAGTATGATCAAAGTGTTACTTGCCTTGCTGATGATCCGCAAAACCTAGCGATTCGAAGTAGCAAGCGGCGCACTCCGGGTACTCTATCGCAAACAAACAAGCATAAAATAAGTACTCAACTAATGCACAGGTAAAAGTCAAATAAGAGATCTAACCAGAAAGTTCAACTTAAGAACTCCGGTTGGCAAAAAGAATCAAATTGAACGAAGCAACGAAAGACAAACGGGAAAAGAAACAGGCTTCGTTTACTATTCTGGATCTAGGGCATTTTTTACAGTGGCAAAAACTTATTTGAGTTGGTTAAACGGAAAGAGGGTTTCGAGACGAAACTCCAAGCAATTGAATCGCCTGATTCCGATAAACGAGCGAAAACTTAGACTAAAACGAAAATCGGATCAGGAATCGCGATCTGAAAAACCGCGGATTTAATCCGAGAAAAAGAAAAACGATGAACGTTCGTTAAAACGAACGAACGGACGGACGCTCGCTAATTAAATAAACCGGAAAACCGATCTACTTAAAAAAATGAAACAAAAAAAACCAAACAAAACCGACGAAAAACCGATCGGTTTTTCTAAAACAAACCGGCGGCGAAAACTACCTCCGTCGGCGGAGGATCCGGCGGCGGTGACGCGGCGCGGCCTAGGGTTAGGGTTCGGGGGCGGCGGCGACTTGGGCTGGCCTCGGGCCCTCGGGGCGCTATATAAAGGGCCCGGCCAAGCGGAGTCCTGGTCGGTTACGGCCCAAGGTCGGTTCGGACTCTTTTTTTTAAAATAATTACGCTCAGAAAAAAAACAAAGGAATAATAATCGACTCCAAAAATCCCGAAATAAATTTTCCCCGGCTTCTAAAATCAAGCCGCACAGGATGAACATTTATTTGGGGCCTAAATGCAATTTTGAAAAACGCGCATTTTCCCTAATTCAAATAAAATAGCAAATAAAACCAAAATAAAACTTATTTGATTTTTTATTAAATCCTCAATATTTCTTTATTTTGGGAAATTCATTTTATTCCCTCTCTCATATTTTTGTCATAGAAATAATTGAAGATAAAATAAATAAAATCAAATGATCCTATTTTCAAAATTTGAGAAAACTCAAATATGAAAATAACGAAATCCTCAACTCTCTCCGAGGGTCCTTGAGTTGCGTAGTATTTTCTAGGATCAACCAAAATGCAATAAAATATGATATGCAATGATGATCTAGTGTATAACATTCCAAATTGAAAATTTGGGATGTTACAGGGCTGGCAAGGCATGGACGAATAAAAATACATCTGTGACTACTTCCGCTGAGAAACGATCTATGCAAAACTCCGACACGGTACTACCGTGCAGGGTGCGGATGTAAAAAGTTACATCCGCCCCTACTTCCGCTCATGCTGTTGTGCCTGGCCAGAGGCCACGGTACTACCGCGCCCGTGGAGCGGTACTACCGCAAGGGCCTGCGGTACTACCGCGACCCTGGCCGGTACTACCGTTGGCCACTGCGGTACTACTGCTCCCCTGAGCAGTACTACCGCATGCCACAACACGATAAACACTAGGAGTCCTTCATTTTGCAGAGATACGGAAAAATGGTGGTTGTTCCAAAGGTGCAAGGGAAAGGGGGTGCAAAAGGAACAGACGTGTACGTGATGATTCCACCCAAACCTTTCCAACGCGGATCCCCTCTTAATAGTATGTCTTTCCTATGACTCAAATCCACCGAATAGAAACGTAGGGAAAACTCCGTCTTCACTAGACTCCGAGGGGCAACGAATCATCTTGTGCCTAAATCATGAGATATCTGAAAATCTCAATGCACATGATTAGTCCGCAAATGCATTGTCATCAATCACCAAAACCACTTAGGGATAATATGCCCTTACAATCTCCCCCTTTTTGGTGGATTGATGACAATACGGTATTTGCACATAGGGATATAAATTGAAACATAGGCAAACCCAACATGTATAAAATATAGACGGACTCCCCCTAAATGTGTGCTCTCAAGAGAGATGCTTTGGACTATACGGCACACCTACTAGGATCAACACCCCCCCTATATTTTATAGACGAGGCATATCTTGCAACAATATAACTAACACTAAGCAAGGAGGCAAGGTAATGAATATGAGCATAAAGTAACGGGCACAAGATAGCATAGGCTCACGGGCTATTAAGCATGAAAGATAATAAGATAAGCTAGAGTGCATATGTCTTATACCATATGATAGGGAACCTGGTTCACGAGCACAAACTAAACCAAAGCAAACAAGGTTCAACAGAACGAAAGTAAAGCGACAAAGCAAAACACGACACGACGCAAGACTCGCAAATCCTACACTCTCTCCCCCTTTGGCATCGAGACACCAAAAAGGCAGAGAGGACACCTATGACACAGGTGGTAGCTCAGCTGCAGTGATCACTCATCACGCTCCTTATCGGTCTCGGCAGCGGGAATGGGCCCCTCCTCTGACTCAGTCCACTGGTAACCCTGCCTCGCCATCCAGGCAGCCTAAGGAGTGATGACCCTCTCAGATCTGCTCGACACGTGCTCGCCAAACGTCCTCAAGATCCTCTTGTCGCGTCGGCGACTCTCCTTCTGAGCAACATGGGGCTTGTACTGTCCCTTGGCCTGCATGCAGAATAGAGCCTTCATCTTGTTCTTCAACTTCTTAGCCCAAGTGGGCTCAGACGATGGAGGAGTGTATCCATCAGAACTGTCCTCATCTGCCTCCTCCTCCTCGATCTCATCCTGATCCACATCCATCCTAGCAGCCTCTGCCTCAGCCCGGGTAGTGGTGTTAGCCCACTTGTTCTTGATGCGCAGCTTGATAGGCTCATGATGAATCCAGTTGGGGGCTTCAAACTCTTCATCGAGATAGATGGGCACCTTACGGTTGAGCACGACAAACTGCAGCTCACACCACATGATGTGTGAGACATCAAGTGGTTCCGTCTGATGGAGACGCGCCTTCTCACAGATGAGCATCATGTCCACAAGATAAGCATGCACCTTATCCTTGTCACCAATGCACGGAAAGAGGGAGTTGCGGAAGATCCAGTGCATGATGTCAAGGAATGGATTCAGCACCCAGGTCTTCTTGTCAGTGCCAAGCTTCTTCTCAACAAGGTACGACTGAAGTGTGTCCTTGCTAGCCGTCGGTGTCAAAACCGGCAGATCTCGGGTAGGGGGTCCCGAACTGTGCGTCTAGGCCGGATGGTAACAGGAGGCAAGGGACACGAAGTTTTACCCAGGTTCGGGCCCTCTCGATGGAGGTAAAACCCTACGTCCTGCTTGATTAATATTGATGATATGGGTAGTACAAGAGTAGATCTACCATGAGATCGAAGAGGCTAAACCCTAGAAGCTAGCCTATGGTATGATTATTGTTGTCTATGTTGTCCTACGGACTAAAACCCTCCGGTTTATATAGACACCGGATAGGGTTAGGGTTACATAGAGTTGGTTACAATGGTAGGAGATCTACATATCCGTATCGCCAAGCTTGCCTTCCACGCCAAGGAAAGTCCCTCCCGGACACGGGACGGAGTCTTCAATCTTGTATCTTCATAGTCCAGGAGTCCGGTTGAAGGTATAGTCCGGCTATCCGAACACCCCCTAATCTAGGACTCCCTCAGTAGCCCCTGAACCAGGCTTCAATGACGATGAGTCCGGCGCGCAGATTATCTTCGGCATTGCAAGGTGGGTTCCTCCTCCAAGTACTTCGTAGAAGATTTTGAACACAAAGGTAGTGTCCGGCTCTGCAAAATAAGTTTCCACATATTGCCATAGAGAGAATAATATTTACACCAATCTAATCCGCTGACGTATTCCGTACCGTGACACACCACGGCCAAGCCTTTATCCAAGTCGTTTCATTATCCCACCTTAGCGCGTTATGCGAGGCGGTTTCCTTGGCACGTCTTGTTAAAGAAGAGATCGTGTCCCGTTATTCCGGGATTCTCATCAATACAGGCATGGGTAAACCCTACGTCCTGCTTGATTAATATTGATGATATGGGTAGTACAAGAGTAGATCTACCACGAGATCGGAGAGGCTAAACCCTAGAAGCTAGCCTATGGTATGATTGTTGTTGTGTATGTTGTCCTACGGACTAAAACCCTCCGGTTTATATAGACACCGGAGAGGGTTAGGGTTACACAAAGTCGGTTACAATGGTAGGAGATCTGCATATCCGTATCGCCAAGCTTGCCTTCCACGCCAAGGAAAGTCCCTTCCGGACATGGGACGAAGTCTTCAATCTTGTATCTTCATAGTCCAGGAGTCCGGCTGAAGGTATAGTCCGGCTATCCGAACACCCCCTAATCCAGGACTCCCTCAGTAGCCCCTGAACCAGGCTTCAATGACGACGAGTCCGGCGTGCAGATTGTCTTCGGCATTGCAAGGCGGGTTCCTCCTCCAAGTACTTCATAGAAGATTTTGAACACAAAGATAGTGTCCGGCTCTGCAAAATAAGTTTCCACATATTGCCATAGAGAGAATAATATTTACACAAATCTAATCTGCTGACGTATTCCGTAGTGCGACACACCACGGCCAAGCCTTTATCCGAGTCGTTTTATTATCCCACCTCAGCGCGTCATGCGAGGTGGTTTCCTTGGCACGTCTTGTTAAAGAAGAGATCGTGTCCCGTTATTCCGGGATTCTCATCAATACAGGCATGGGTAACCCAACCGCTTCTAGGACTCCTAGATTATAGGCAAGTCCAAACGGACACGGAGAGGACGCTTGATATTCACCCTCTTTACAAAGGGACAAGGCTTTTATTTTTCCCTCCCGTGCTCAATCGAATCCTTCCCCCACCTCAAGCTTAAACGCCCAAAGTTCAGGTCAGGTGCTCCGAACCTTCAGTCATGTCCGGATCTAGCCTTCAAGGCCGATGGGTGCCGTCCTCCGTCATGGAAGAAGACATCAAAAAGTTGAGGGAGGCCAGATATCTGACCGCCGAGATTTTGCATCGGCTGCCTCCCCGAGGGCAGGCCGTCCCCACCCGCGAACCCAATGAGAACATCGTGTTCATCTCCCACTTCCTCCGAGGTCTAGGCCTTGCTCTGGATCCTTTCGTCAGGGGTTTGATGTTTTATTATGGGCTAGACTTCCATGATCTAGCTCCGGACTCCTTTCTTCATATCACGACATTTATTGTCGTGTGCGAGGCCTTCCTCCGGGTTACCCCTCACTTTGGCCTATGGCTCAAGACCTTTGAAGTAAAGCCGAAGATGATCGAGGGGCAACGTGCAGCGTGTGGAGGTGCCTCAATACGCAAGATGATGGGAGCTCCGTGGCCCAAAGGTTCCATCCCAGAGGTGTCTGAATTGTGGCAACAGGAGTGGTTCTACATCACGGCTCCTAGAAGCGCCAAGTGGGCGGCCGCCCCTGTTTTCCGCTCGGGCCCTCCACCACAACTGATGTCATGGATCAGTAGAGGTTTGAGATGGGGTCCAGCCAAGGACGTGCCTATACTGCAAAGTCGCATTCGAGATCTCTTCAATGGAGATTTTAGTTTGGTTGCGGTATTACAGGTTATGCTGGTTCGTCAAGTCCAGCCTTGCAAACGCCGGCCTCTTCGCCTGTGGGAGTTCAATCCCGAGGGACCGCGTGTCATTCAAAATTTTCTCGGCCTGACGCACGAGGAGATGTACAAGTCATTCTTCGGACCTCAGGTGGAGTGTCCGGAAATCACCGAGGACGTGGGCCTGAGTAGTAACCGCGCCGCCGAACAGGTAAGGCATCTTCCGGCCGAACATACTATCTCTCCTTTGTTACGAAGTTATTTCTGAGAGTTCTTTTTGACCAGGACTGGCTAACAAAGGCGAAGTTGATTCGGTGTTCGGCCCCCCTCCCTGAGGGTTTGGAAAATCCGGTATTGGAAAAGATGCTCCAGACCGCACCTTGCCCGGAGCCCTTGAAGGAAGATACTGTGGAGGATAATGCGGGCGGACGCGGGCCCCCAACGCTGCCCATTCTACCGAGGGAGCGAGCGTCTCCATGAAGGAAGACGACCAGAAGAGGAAAAGGACTGCGCCCGGGGATTCGGAAGCCGAAGCTTCCAAACGGGAGAAGAAGTCTCCCACAGAGGGTCCTACCTTGGGGGGCGCTGTTGCCGCACAAAGTCCGCGGGGGGATCAATTCTCCCGCGAGTCGTAAGTGACCCGAAATACTTTAATAGTACAGATATGCCATCTTTTTCTTCTGAGAAAATAACCACCGCATATATTTTTGCAGTTCGGGCCTTAGCCCCTCTCAAATGAGCTCGTCTTCGGGGGATCTTCTTCCAGAGATGATGGAGAGCGAAACGCCTCCTCCGGACTCCTCCGCTCCGGAAGCGGGCGACCCTGAAGTGTCGTCGGAGGGCCTCTCCGAGTCCGGTGAGGCCAGAAGATAATCCCATTGACCCCCGAAGCTCCCAGTGTCCGGCTCCCGAAGAGAGCAGACAAAAGAGTCCGGCACCGTCTAGTGTGCGATCGGATGTTCTGAGGGAGTTGGTGGGGCGAGCGGCCATCTCAGATGAACACCGTGTGCTGATGAATACGGTGATGGAGAGAATATCGTCCGCCGAAAGCGGATTGCATGAAGCTTTTATGAGTCTACTGACAGGCTTTGAGGTACGTAAAAGAATGTATGATAGTCCTGCACATGCTAGGTGTGCCCTGTGTAGATAGTAGCCCCTGAGACTCTGGTTGTCGTCGGAAACGACGACGAACAGAGGATCATATTCCCAGGTAATAACCATACTGCCTCTATGTGCAGGTGATGGAAGCTCCGGTGGCTAGCCGGACTAGCGAGTTTGCCCATTTAGAACGGCAGTTGGATGCGGCAGACGCCGACATCGAGCTTGTTAACAAAAGGCTTGACGAGGCACAGGGTAAGTGTCATTATCTGGTAAACGCCACATAGGAAGAGCAGCATGATGCCAGTATCTTTAATATGTTGTGACTGCAGATGGAGCTGCCACTGTTGAAGCCTTGCGGGCAGAACTTGCCCGAGCCAAGGAACAAGCGAGGTTGGGTAATGCGGCTGCTTTGAAGGCGGCCGAAGAGTTGCAAGCCGAGAAGGCCGCGCATGGCGAGAGCCGAGACAAGATGGCCAAGATGGCCATAGAATTAAAAGCCGCCGCCGACCGTTGCCGGGTTCTTGAAAAGGAAAACCAAGCGAAGGCATCGGACCTTGAGAAGGCTGCTGCGACGAAAAAGGACCTCCGCTCTGCTATGAGGGCAAAGAAGGAGGAGCTGCGGGAAGCCGGGGATATTGTAGCTGGGAAATCCTTTATGTTGCGGAGGAAGTTCGGAGATCCACGGTATGCCCCTCTGGATCGGCTGTGGAGTTCGGAGGATGTATATATGGATTTGGCGGCGAGCGCTGCCGATGCGGCCAAGTATTTCCAGGGTCAGACGGACCGTGAAGTAGACCAGCTGTTTTGGAGACAATTCCATTCTCCCGAGCGTCCGCTTTCATTGACTGACCAATTAGCCGAATGGGCCGAACTAAATAGGTTGTCCGGACTCCATGAGGTCTGTTGTGGATCAGCTATGGCCGGAAAGGTCAAAACCGAACAGCTATTTCAGCTTGGTGCAGCAGTTCCTTGACGTGGTGCCGCGCATTAATGCGATGAAGAGGTCGGCGTGCATAGAGGGCGCACGGATGGCCTTTGCCCGTGTTAAAGCATACTGGGCGGAGATGGATGCTACCACTGTTGCAGCGCGGGATTCGGCCATAGGTCGAAGGGCTGCTGAGCACTACTTTGAAGAAGTTCTTGAGGGTGCTCGTTTGATAGAGACCCAGTGCTCAAAAAATATTATGTTTGAGTGATATGTAATCTCATTGTAAGCGAAATGCTTTTATAAATTTTTATACTTTTGCCTGAAAGTAATATGATGCCTCCTGGGCGGCCGTTTATGTATACATGTGTATAACCTGAAAGATTGCAGCCGTCGGCTTCAACCCTCACACATATAATGGCGGAGGTGCTCGCAAAAACACATTTCACACTTAACCCAACGTCTTGGTCCTATTAAGGAGGTGATAGCGGAGCGAGCGAGGCAACCGGACTATAATGCTTTAGCACTTTCACTTAGCCATAGGAGTTTGACAGTGGGGCTACTAGATAGCCCCTGGTGGCTCCGCACTCTCCCGATCTCGGGGTGCGTACATGCCTGGCCGGAAAACGGCCCTTCGTTAAGGCGGAGGAATTCTAACATTCCCACAGGTCATCGAGTGGTTGACCAGTCTCACGCTATATCATGACAGTCAGTTTTCGGCTTTCTCTACTGAGGTGCTCATCCGGATGAACCAGGGCACAATCGCAGTAGTTCTCCTGGTGCTACCTTAGCCGGTAAAGCGGAACGTAAGGCACCAAAACACAGGAGCCGGGAAAACCCAACATTTGACCAAAGACAATGATTCGGAGCTGATGCATATAGGGCCAAACTCGCGACGCCGAACACTCCCTAAGGTATTCGGTCTTTGTGGTATAAACCGGGCCTAAATAATGGCCTTTGTAAGAAGCCCCTTGTGTCCAGGTACGTGCATTGTTCTGGCGTGGCCACATGCCAAGACGTCAGCATCCTTCTCAACGATGGATATGTATCAACAAGAGACAGTAAAAAAGGTTTACGCAGGGTCTTAATCTAAAAAGAATCCTTGGAGCGGGTCCCTGCTGCACGTCTGCGCCTGTGTCTCCGTTGTGCCGTATCCTGGACGGGTGTAGCACGATGATCGTCTGTAAAAGAGAGGAATTTAGGTGAAAAAGTTGTCGTGCAAAAAGATAGTTTGTTTAAAGAAACCATGTATAATTCAAGATGAGAAGAAATTGCCACTTGTCTGCGCGTGTTGAGCCCCTTGTATTGACAAATAGGGGTGTGACCATTTATTCGGTATAAGTAGCGGCGCCGGACTCGATTAGTTGTGTCTGAGGTCTTGACGACCTATTGGATGCTTTCGCTGGTCCGGGCGCCTTTAGTGTGCGGCTGCCAAGGCAGCCTCACTCTCTTCGGCGCGCAGAGATCGCTTGATATTTCCGTGCACTGTAATGATGCCACGTGGACCGGGCATCTTGAGTGTGAGGGAGGCGTAGTGTGGTATTGCATTAAAGCGAGCGAAAGCTTCGCGTCCGAGCAGTGCTTGATAGCCACTTTGAAACGGAGCGATGTGGAAAGTTAAATGCTCGCGACGGAAGTTATCGGGGGAGCCGAATATAACTTGTAGTAGGAGGGAGCCCGTACAACGAGCCCCTGGGCCTGGCGTTACTCCTTTAAAGGTAGTATTGCTATGGCGAATTTGTGTTGGGTCTAACCCCATCCCGCGGATTGTATCCTGATATATTAGGTTTAGGCTACTGCCGCCGTCCATCAAGACTCGTGTGAAGTGATATCCGCCAATTACTGGGTCTAATACCAGGGCAGCCCATCCTGCGTGTCGGATACTTGCTGAGTAATCGCGATGGTCGAAAGTGATCGGTTGAGACGACCAGTGGCAGGACTTCGCGGTGACAGGCACTTGGGTATATTTTCCTGGGAGTGCCGCGTTGTTTTTTCCCTTGATCACGTGTAACACGTTTACTGTTTTGACTTCTGGTGGAAATTTCTTTTGTTCCCCCGTGTCTTGCTTGGGAGGCTCGTCCTCGTCTTCACTTGGTGTATCCTCCCCCTTGTGTACGGCGTTGAGCTTGCCGGACTGCTTGAAGACCCAACATTCTCTGTGGGTATGATTAGCAGGTTTACCAGGGGTACTATGGATCTGACATACTTGGTCCAGAATTTTGTTGAGGCTGGACAGTTCATCCCTGGTGCCTTTAGGGGGCGGCTTTTGACCTGGCCGAGAGCTTTTGAATCCGGCATTTACTGCCGTGCCCTTCGTGTGTCTTCTTTATTCCGGCGTTTGTTATTGCTGTTGCGCGTGATTTCCCGTTTCCATCTCTAACTTCAGATGTACTGGGGTCGCTGGTGCTGCATCTGGCTAGCCAGCTGTCCTCACCCGCGCAAAAGCGGGTCATGAGGTTTGTTAATGCGGCATCGTTCTCGGCTTATTTTGGCCGAGGTGTCTGGCGAGCCATTCGTCACGGACGCTATGCTTGAAAGCTGCCAAGGCTTCAGCGTCCGGACAGTCGACAATCTGGTTCTTTTTAGTAAGAAACCTGTTCCAAAGCTTTCGGGCTGACTCTCCGGGCTGTTGAGTTATATGACTCAAATCGTCCGCATCCGGAGGTCGGACATAAGTCCCTTGAAAATTTGCCCGAAAGGCGTCTTCGAGCTCTTCCCAACTTCCAATGGAGCTTTCGGGGAGGCCTTTGAGCCAGTGACGAGCTGGCCCTTTGAGCTTGAGGGGTAAGTACTTGATGGCGTGGAGATCATCTCCTCGAGCCATATGGATGTGAAGGATGTAGTCCTCAATCCAGACCCCAGGGTCTGTTGTTCCGTCGTATGCCTCTATGTTTACGGGCTTGAATCCCTCTGGAAATTCATGGTCCAGCACCTCATCGGTGAAACATAGGGGGTGTGCGGCACCCCTGTAGCTGGGTGTACCGCGTTGTTCGGATGTTTGTTGTGTTGCATTGTATGCTGGGGCGCGCTTGCGTGGTCCATAGATGGATCTTGTTGCGCCGTCCTTTGGGTGCGAGCCCTCGCATGGGTCGCGTATTGTATTGTGAGCGGCGTTGTATGCCGCTCTGTGTTGGTAGAGGGGTCGTCTATCCGACCAGGTGGCTGCTTTGATATTTGGTTGTGGGGGGTCTGAGGCCTCCTCATCGAATTCGGGTAGCAGCTTCCGCTTTGGGTAGCTCTTGGAGGGGCGATTGTCGCCGTACCTTGCTGCTGTGTTGAGTATTTTACTCCATCTGATTTGGAGTGTGTCTTGCGCGGCCTTGAGCCTTTGCTTCTGCTTTTTAAGACTCCTCGCGGTGGCAACAAGCCTTTTACGGGCAATTCTGCTGCTCCGGGTGCCTGTCCGGCGTTATGTCGTCCGGACCATTATCCTTGATAGGATTTGTTTGTTCGGTTTGATTATCCGGATTGCCGTTGTCCGGCAGCGGTTCGCCCTGCTCCAGCGCTGGGTCTGTGTGATCGCTATTTCTGTCGAGGCGGGATTTGGGGCGGCGCTTGCGTCGCCGCTTTGACTGCTTTTCGAGGGAACAAGCCTTCGGTGCGTCCTTCCGCTCCTCGTCGTCATCTTTTGGTGCGTCCACCATGTATACGTCATATGACGAGGTGGCGTTCCAGGGCCCAATAGGCACTGGTTCTTCATCGTCTCCTTCATCGGCGTCCATACCGTCGATGTCTTCGGAGTCGAAGTCGAGCATGTCGGTTAAATCGTCGACAGTGGCTACAAAGTGGGTGGTGGGTGGGCTTTGAATTTCTTCATCGTCCGTATCCCAACCTTGCTGACCGTAGTCCGGCCAGGGCTCTCCTGATAAAGAGAGAGACTTTAGTGATTCTTAATATCGCCAAAGGGCGAGTGCTGAAAGATGTCCGCGGCAGTAAACTCCATGATCGGCGCCCAATCGGATTCGATCGGCAGGGGCGGAATGTTCGAGTCCGGAGAGGAGTCCGCTCCTTGGAGTCACGAGTCTCGCGGAGTGCGGGGCTGGTGTTCGGCTCGATCGCCGTTGGGATCGCAGCCCCCGAGGCGGCGTCCAACCACCCATCCTCGATCGGCGCAGTTGGCTCCGAATTAAGGGTCGAAGCCGATGCGGTGCGGCCTCCAGGGCACTGTTCGGCGGCAGAGCTAGATCATGCTCGTCGTGACAGTGCGGCGCGCTCGGCAGTGGCTCGAATCCGTCGAAGATCAAGTCCCCGCGGATGTCAGCCGTGTAGTTTAAACTTCCAAATCTGACCTGACGGCCAGGGGCATAGCTTTCGATCTGCTCCAGATGGCCAAGTGAATTGGCCCGCAGTGCGAAGCCGCCGAAGACGAAGATCTGTCCGGGGAGGAAGGTCTCACCCTGGACTGCATCGCCATTGATGATCATAGGAGCCATCAAGCCTGACGGCGACGACACAGAGGAACTCTCAATGAAAGCACCAATGTCGGTGTCAAAACCGGCGGATCTCGGGTAGGGGGTCCCGAACTGTGCGTCTAGGCCGGATGGTAACAGGAGGCAAGGGACACGAAGTTTTACCCAGGTTCGGGCCCTCTCGATGGAGGTAAAACCCTACGTCCTGCTTGATTAATATTGATGATATGGGTAGTACAAGAGTAGATCTACCACGAGATCGGAGAGGCTAAACCCTAGAAGCTAGCCTATGGTATGATTGTTGTTGTGTATGTTGTCCTACGGACTAAAACCCTCCGGTTTATATAGACACCGGAGAGGGTTAGGGTTACACAAAGTCGGTTACAATGGTAGGAGATCTGCATATCCGTATCGCCAAGCTTGCCTTCCACGCCAAGGAAAGTCCCTTCCGGACACGGGACGAAGTCTTCAATCTTGTATCTTCATAGTCCAGGAGTCCGGCTGAAGGTATAGTCCGCATCCGGACACCCCCTAATCCAGGACTCCCTCACCGTCGTCGACCTCATCTCCTTTGGTGGCGTTCGCGTGGGCCACTTTCGGTGCGGAGGGAGCCGGCCCCGCGAGGTGGTACGTCGCCGTGTCAGGGAGGAGGACGAGCACGTCCATCGCTACATGGCTGCTATGGACGTCAGGTTCTCCAATACCTGGCAGGTTCTTTGGGGAGATCACCCGAGCTATGATCCAGTGATGGTTCCTTCACTTTGGTTGTCCACCGCCTAGATTACTCTCTAGTATTCGATCTTTATTAGCTAGCTAGCTAGCTAGTGATGTATTCGATATATAATATTCGAGATGATTTATTCGAGATTATATATATTATTCGAGACGATGTATTCGAGATTATGTCTATTATTCGAGACGACCGAGATTATTCGATGATTATTATGATGATTGATTCAGTTTTTCCTTATTAATTGATTGCATCCATGCATTGTAATTTGAATATATTTCTTTTGGATTAGTTAAACAAAACCTATGGCGGACAATACCGGCAGAGAGGGAGAAGAGGCCCTGTTCAATATCATACGCAATCCTCGCGGGCCAGATGATGATCAGAATGAAGAAGATTATGACGGCTCCGAATATCTAAACAACACCGGGGAGGGTGATATGATATTCGATCGCGACGACCGAATTGATGAAGTCATGAACTATGAACATGACAAAGAAAATGTTGATCTTGAAACAACAAAGACCGGCGAGGTATATATATTTATATAAGCAGGCATCTGGTGATCATCACATGTTTTAAATGACTTGAAGATATATTAACGAATCGATCTTTCTTCTTTCAGCCATCCGGATCGAGCAAATCTTCAGGCAACAGGAAAACGAGGCCCGAACAAAAAGTTGAAGGAGGGCGTAAAGTACAATATCGAGGCCATCAAACCTAATGGCGAACCATTAGCGCCTAAGAAGATTGCGGACAAGTTCATTCGTCAGTGCGGAGTTCTTGTGAAGGACCAACTCCCGATCTCCCTTCAAGAATGGAGAGAGCCAGCAAAGCCAACGTCCAGGAGTTACTTTTGTCGACGACAGACAAAAACTTCTGCTTTGGGAAACGCTCATGGAACATTTCACCCTACCAGATCATTTCACAGATGCAGATGTGGAGAAAGTCAAGGACGCTGCTCTTAGGAAGATGGCGGTTGCATTCAAGAACCACAAGATTCGTGAATGGGCCAAGTACGTCAAGGGAGGAAGGAAGACTCCAGTATTCGAGGGAACACTAGAGAAGCAAAGTGCTCATTGGGACGATTTCGTGAAATTCAAGGATTCGGAATTATCTAAGGAACGGTCGAGAATAAACAAGGCCAATGCCGCAAAAAAGGATAAGTTCCATAAGCTGGGGCCAGGTGGCTATGCGGTGGGAATGCCTAAGTGGGATAAGTCTGAGAAAGAGATGCTGGATGCAGGTGTCACTCCAGAAACATTGAGCTGGCCCCCCAGGTGCAGGACTTGGTTCTATGCGCATGGGGGGAGTTGGACCCGAAGACAGGCAAAGTTTCGAAGAAGGCATGTCTGGACGGAGCCGAAGATAAGCTACTTGTTGCAATAGAAGAGGCTCGATCGGGGGTGTTCGAGCCCAACAGAGAGAACGACGAGCTTACGCGTGCCCTGGGAAATCCTGAACACCCGGGAAGAACACGAGGCATGGGCGCTATTCCGTGGTATGAGGGGTTTTCGGACTGGAACGCCGACTACAGAACCCGTGCGAGAAAGAAGATTGCGGAGGAGAAGAAGAGGAAGATGGAGGAGGAGCAGAGGAAGCTAGACTATGAACGCCTTCAAGGCCTAGAATCAGCGCACGCGGACTTGGCAGTCAAATTCCAGCGGCAGCAGGAGCAGATCGACTCACTTAGCCAGCAAAGGGGGTCTCAGCAGCTAGCGGATGATCCACCATTGGATAGCACCGTCCCATCCATGCCGAGAAGCAGCGTGGGTTCCGCCCCGGGCGACGCATTGCTGGATAGCTACCCAGTGGATGACATCATGGAGAACACTAACTGCGAGCTACACTTCAAAATGAAGAACATATCCATGAAGGTGGCGGACGCCCTTGCTTTTACAAATCCCCCCGAGGCAACCTTCCATTGCAACCCGATTCCAGCGGGCTATGCTCGTGTCTTGGTTGATGAGGTGGTGGACCAATATTCGGGGCTAGAGCTTGACATTCCTGGAGGTGACGATGAGCACACACTAGGAGAGGCCAACCATCGTATCATCCTATGGAGAAAGGATTGCATCATCTTTCGAAGGCCACCGACACCGCGTCATCCGACTCCTCGTCGCAGTCCGCCACCGAGTCAGCAGACTCCCGCTCCTCCAAGTCCACCAACGCGTCAGGCCACTCCTCCTCCAAGTCCGGCACAGCTTCAGGCCACTCCTCCTCCTCCAAGTCCGGCAAAGCGTCAGGCCACTCCTCCTCCAAGTCCGGCACAGCTTCAGGCCACTCCTCCTCCAAGTCCGGCACAGCTTCAGGCCACTCCTCCTCCTCCAACTCAGCCACGTCAGCCGTCTTCGCCGCCTCAGCAATCACGGAAGAGAGCCGCCTCAGCTATGGTGCGTAGCGGTACAAGTCGAGGTAGTACTGGAGGTACAGGCGGAGGCAAGCGATTTCAATATGGTCCAAGCCTCGCGCCTCTTCCGCAGAGGCCTTACGACAAGTCCGAGGAGGAAAACGTAGCCATATCGAAGGCCGAGGTGGAAGCCCATTTTGCACCGAAACCGCCACCGCCGCCAAGGGAGAAAGTGCCTGTGGAAAAGATTGACCACTTCATTCGTATGGCTAGAGCACCAGCTCCCAAGCCTGTTGACACAGACTATGAGCGCCACATCAAGAAGTTAAATCGAGCACGTCTACAGAAAGAGGCGAGCTCGAGCTCGAGCAAATCAGCTGGCAAAAGGAGCGGTAAAACCGTTCCCCAGCTGGGAGAACAGGCGGCGCAATCAATCCCCCCGCTTGTTGTGCCAACAACACATGAGAGTAGGCGCGCCCAATATTATTGTGGGCAAACCGTTAACGTTCCCGGGGTGGGCGATGTGGTAATAACCGAGGAGCATATTGCGCAGGCTGAAACGATCGGGATCACTGTTGGACAACTCCTCGATATCGAGCCCATGTCTCCGACTAGAGAGGAGGAAATAAAACGGAAATATGTCCGGGGCCAACCTTTGGTCGAGCCAGACGAGGTCAATAAGCTCCCAACGAGAATGTATGAATTGCATCAATGGTACATGGACATTACCAAGATTTCCAATCGA
>NC_053024.1:40412524-40542995 GCF_003073215.2 Triticum urartu
ATCCGGACGTAAACCTTCCACAAAACGAGTAAGGTAGTAGTACGGGTGAATGGAATCAGAATATGAACTCAAATGATTGATAATAAGTTCAAATTGCTCAATATAAGCTGCTACTGTAGAAGTCTGTCGAATAGTGTAAAATTGCCTAATCAACATCTGATGTTTGTCTCGTCCGAAGCGAGTACATAGTAAATTGCAAAACGAGTCCCAGTCGAATTGATCTAATTTCTTTTGCAGTGACTGTAACCACACTGAGGCCGTGCCCGAGAAGTTCAGGCAAGCCATAGGCACCCAAAACGAGTTATGTATCCCAAACATAGCAAAGTACTGTTCACAAAGCGTCCTCCACAGTCGTGGATTTTCGCCTGTGAATTCTGGAAATACGATCGAAGGGTGAGCTTGCCCCAGACCCGTCAACAATTGGCTAGCACTAGCAAAAGGAGACAGAACAGGTGCCAGGGGACTGGATTGCGATCTGACCGTTGGCCGGGACCGGCGGCGGCGTCATGAAAGACGCTGCCAGCAGTTCCCGTTGGAGATGTGCACCGCCGTAGTCCAAGGACCCTTGTTGATGTGTCGCCGCGCCAATCGCAACGCTCGAGTGAGCGCCGCGCGTCGCAGGCGGTGGTGGTGGTGATGACGGGGGTGCGGTAGACTTGTTGGCGTCGTTGCGCGTTGCGGTCGAAGGAGGACGCTCGAGTTGGAGCGCTGCGACCGCCTCACCCAGATCCGCAACTCTCCACTCCAGATCAGGGCGCCAGGTCAGGAGATCGTCGATCTTGGCGTTCGACGCCTGGATCGACACGGTGTGGGCCGATAGCCTGGTTTCCAGCCTCTCCGGGAAGGCTTGGACTGCAGGATCCATGGCGATGAGTTGGTCACGCGCCTAACGGAGAGATCTCATCTCCACAAATTGAGCCAGTGTGATGCAGAGGAAGAGGGGTGGATTGTCTCTGATACCAAGTGTAAGGTAATGGATAATGGAGGGGAATCGATCTATTACAGCTCTCCGAAGTAGTAGCCATTTCGATCGAATACAGGGTTCAGTTTCTTGCAAAAAGGGAAACTACAGGAAGATATCTAGGTAGCCGCCGCCGGGTTCTGCCTTGATCCTCTGGATGCCCCTTCTCGTGGGCGAGTTGCGCTTAAGTAGATGAGGTCTTGGTCGCTACCCACTCTGGGCCGTAGTAGCGAGAATTGGGCTTGTGTCCGCAGCTGGGCCGCGCACTCCTGGGCTGGACCTCTCCTGCAGGTGGGGCTCCTTCGTCAGCGACGCCGACAGTTTTAACAAGTTTCCTCTGCTAATACGGAGATACAGAGGAGGCAGCAGGATTTGCTCATGGTGTGACGCCAATGGATGTAGAAGGAAGAAGATTTCGGCACCCCGAAAGATTTGGATGTATTTTTCAATTCTATAAGGTTGTTTTTATAACAACATGTTTTACTTAATATATGGCATTTGACTTTTTTAAATAAAATAATACAATGTCACCGTCACCTACACTAAATCGACTCTTGTTTCTTTTCCGGCGAGGAGAACAAGCATAGATCCTACACATTGGTGGAGATGCACAATCAACATCCCTAATGTTGTTGTTTTTTAGTGATCAAGAGCAACACTCTCTCCATTCGACTTTCAAGGTTTTATTGGACACTCCCTCCATTCTGATATATAATGTATATTTCTCTGGTGCTAAGTCACATTTTTAAGTATGATCAAGATTATAGTACATCTTTTTTTAGTTGTATAGTACATCTATCATTCTATGAACTTGGTCAAACTGATGAACACACTGTGAGTTACAATGATGTTAAGATCATTGTCTCTTTGTCTAAATTTATTATTCCATAGCAACACACAGGCATTCAGTTAGTATAATGTACACTTCTCCGGTGCTAAGTCACATTTTTAAGTGTGATCAAGATTATAGTATGTTATAGAATATCCGTTAGAGTACATCTTTTTTTAGTTCTATAGTACATCTATCATTCTCAGGTCAAACTGAAAGAAATTTAACTTGACACAAGATTAGTCCTTCAAAACCCGAATAAGGAGAGTATGTCGGAAGACATGGAATCGACCACAAGATAAAGAGGTCAGTCATGAAGTTTATGCTAGCACATTGTTCATCGGTGAATTATCAATATAAGGAAGCTACATAAAAGTAGACAATCCTCATCCAAGAAAGGAGTCGATGTATTCCAAATTGCCTAGATATAGGGATGCAGATGGATGTGTCCGCAAGGGCCCACGACCATGCAAAATTGATGATTTTGTTAATTAGCTTGGTTTTTAAAGTAGCAGTAATTAGCCTATTTCCGGTCTCGCAGACCCGTCCGTCCCCGTGCCTCCCTACCCAGAAAGCCTTTTCCTGGAATGTCATTTCCAAGTCATACCTAGAGAGAGTGTTGTCCCTCAACATAAGCTTGTGGTTGCTGACTTTCGCTTTCGGATTCGTGGCCAGCGGGATAAGCGTATCAAAGTCACTAGAACAAAGTGGTGGAAGCTCAAGGGGAAGGTAGCTCAGGCGTTCAAGGAGAGAGTCATTAAGGAGGGCCATTGGGAGGAAGAAGGGGATGTGGATAATATGTGGATGAAGATGGCGACTTGCATTCGTAAGGTGGCCTCTTAGGAGTTTGGAGTGTTCAGGGGAAGGAGAAGTGAAGCTAAGGATAGCTGGTGGTGGAATGATGATGTCCAGAAGGCGATTCAGGAGAAGAAAGATTATTTCAAACGCCTATACCTGGATAGGAGTGCAGACAACATAGAGGAGTACAAGATGGCGAAGAAGGTCGCAAAGCAAGCTATCAGTGAAGCAAGGGGTCGGGCGTATGAGGACCTCTACCAGCGGTTAGGCACGAAGGAAGGCGAAAGGGACATCTATAAGATGGCCAAGATCCCAGAGAGGAAGACAAGGGATGTTGGCCAAGTCAAATGCATCAAGGATGGAGCAGACCAGCTCCTGGTGAAGGACGAGGAGATTATGCATAGATGGCAGGAGTACTTTGACAAGTTGTTCAATGGGGAGAATGAGACTTCTACCATTGAACTGGACGACTCCTTTGATGAGGCCAGCAGGCGTTTTGTTCGGCGAATCCAGAAGTCTGAGGTCAAGAAGGCTTTAAAAAGGATGGAAAGAGGCAAGGCGATGGGCCCTGACTGTGTCCCCATTGAGGTGTGGAAAGGCCTCGGGGACATAGTGATAGTATGGCTAACCAAGAATTTCAACCTCACTTTCGGGCAAACAAGATGCCAGAAGAATGAAGACGGAGTATATTAGTACCAATCTTCAAGAACAAGAAGGATGTTCAGAGTTGTACTAATTACTGTGGAATTAAGTTGATGATCCATACAATGAGGCTATGGGAGAGAGTCATTGAGCACCGCTTAAGAATGACAAACGTGACCAACAATTGTTTTGGTTTCATGCCTGGGAGGTCGACACTGGAAGCCATTTTCTTGGTATGACAACTTATGGAGAGACACAGGAGCAAAAGAAGGACATGCATATGGTGTTCATTGACTTGGAGAAGGCCTATGATAAGATATCACACAATGTCATGTGGTGGGCCTTGGAAAAACACAAAGTCCTAGCAAAGTACATTACCCTCATCAAGGACATGTATGCTAATGTTGTGACAAGTGTTTGAACAAGTGATGTCGACACTAATGACTTCCCGATTAAGATATGACTACATCAGGGGGCAGCTTTGAGCCCTTATATTTTTTGCTTTGGTGATGAATAAGGTCACAAGGGATATACAAGGAGATATCCCATGGTGTATGCTCTTTGCGAATGATGTGGTGCTAGTTGACGATAGTCGGATGGGCGTCAATAGGAAGTTTGAGTTATGGAGACAAACATTGGAATCGAAAGGTTTTAGGTTTAGTAAAACTAAAACCGAGTACATGAGGTGCGGTTTTAGTACTACTAGGCGCGAGGAGGAGGTTAGCCTTGGTGGGCAGGTGGTGCCTCGGAAGGACACCTTTTGATATTTGGGGTCAATGCTGCAGAAAGATGGGGGTATTGATGAAGATGTGGACCATCGAATCAAAAGCCGGATGGATGAAGTGGCGCCAAGCTTCTGGCATTCTCTGTGACAAGAGAGTGCAGTGAATGTCATAAAATCCAAAAGGGAAGTTCTATAGGACGGCGGTTCAACCCACAATGTTGTATGACGCTGAGTGTTGGTTGGTGACATGTTCAATAGATAGGTGTGGAGGAGATCGCACATTGAGATGGATGTGTGGTCACACAAGGAAGGATCGAGTCTGGAATAATGACATACGGGATAGAGTTGGGGTATTACCGATTGAAGAGAAGCTTGACCAACATCGTCTGAGATGGTTCGGGCATATTCAGCGCAGGCCTCCAGAAACTCCAGTGCATAGCGAACGGTTAAAGCGTGATCAAGAAAGGTCGGGGTAGACTGAATTTGACATGGGAGGAGTCTGTAAAAAGAGATTTGAAGGATTGAAGTATCACCAAAGAACTAGTCATGGACAGGATGCGTGGAAGCTTGCTATCCATGTGCCAGAACCATGAGTTGGTCGCGAGATCTTATGGGTTTCACCTCTAGCCTACCCCAACTTATTTAGGACTAAAGGCTTTGTTGTTGTTTGTTGTTGTCGTCATTTCCAAGTCATCAATATTCCTGTTGTCAGTTTTATCACCAGAGAAACTCCAACCTGAATAGTTAAGTCAATCAGAATAAGCCCGATTAACGCTTAAGTTCAGGCCTAAATTAAATCGCACCTTCTTTCAGAGCTGTTGACTGAGTGTGTGGGAAGGACGACCAAGGAACAACTCCTTGTGCAGATTTCTGACTATCTGGTCAAATCATAGTCCTACAATGTGCATACTCATATGGCGGGCAAATGGAGGATTTACCGGCAACAGAGTAATGAACAACCAATAACTTTTGCTTTGCTAGTACGTTGTTTCACAGAAGATTCAATACTAATCAGACTAGCCTTCAGGTTCACATAAACATCAGAGGAGCTTAACAGATCAAGTGCAGCAGACATTTCATGTTTCTGCATCAAACCTGTTTCTAAGATACGCGGTAACTAGCTGCCACTAGAGCTAATATAATTGCAAAAGCATCACTAAAATCAACAAGAGGCTTGCGCACTGCCGCACGAGCACATTCTACAGATCCTAGTGTAATACAGCATAACTTCACAGGATGTTAGATGGAGCCGTCGTCTTCTTCAGAAGCGTGTCTCTCGGGGCAGTTGCGGAAGTCGTGGTCGACATATTCCTTACAGAACCTGCACAGCCTTCGGGTTTTTTGTGGCTTTGCCTGGTACGCACAAAGGATCTAGTCAGTGAATACATACAAGTGCTTGTAAGTGGAAAAAAAATGTTTTAAACAGCGGACATGGCATGGTCATATATGACAGCTAAATGGATGATTTACTGGCAATACAAGAAAGAATACCACCAGGACAAGTCATGTGCAGCTTCTAAAAATTATTCCATTGTAAAGATGCGATAGCCCCTATATCAATTTCTTGGGACATGTCAATGAGAAATATTACTCTATGGAACTTGCTCGATGAATACATTTTATAGCATCCTACTGAAACTACATGTGATGGCCCTAGGAATATAAGGCCTAAGGCAGAATTCAAAGTAGTAATTTGTAATACACAGAACATCTACAGGCTGCTCAATAGTACTAGGACAGTGGCATTAGTTACTCAAACATATTCGCAAATTTGCTTGTGAAGAAATTAATCTAGAGGCATGCTGGTACGAGTATAGCATTCTGTGTAGAGCTTACGGTCTTCTTATAGTACTCATTCTCAGCTTTCAACTCTTCAAGCTGCTTCTTCAGAAACTCATTCTCCTTTTTCATAAAATGCAATTCTAGCTCGAGTCTCCGAATCTGTTCAGCCTCAAGCTCTTTCGTCTTGCGAACAAGCTGCAGCCTCAGCATCTGATTCTCAGCTCTCAGACACTCACCTGCACTGATACAAAATATTACCGAGAAATGGCATGGAGTATTTTGAAATATGCAAGTACAAAGAGCTAGTGATGATGCTTTTTATACCATAAGCATTTTTCTTCCAGATCTTAATTCCAGTCATTTGCTCTTTGCTGGGTGCCACTGTTGTTTTCCTCTTCCTTCCTTGCTGCCCACCTCCAATCTTGTCCTCAGAAACATACCCCTCTGCATTTGAAGTTTTGAACATTCCATTCACACACACTCAATGCAATCAATCTCAGAGATAACGAAGCCCACATTCTACTCATGAACTGCATAAATGGATATTGTGTATTATAAGTAACTAGGAGAACCAAGCAACACTATGTAAATAGTACCTGCACACAAAGAACAAATACTTGCAACCCGACGCGTAAGAGGGGTTGTCAACCCCTCTCGTGTAAAAGATTGGTAAAATATAGATTGGTAGATGCAAATAAAATAACAGCAAATAAAATTCAGTGAGATATTTTTGGGTTTTTAATAATATAGACAATTGCAAGCCGGGGTGATCAATACTTCTTTATACCTTGATCTTCTTCGTTCTGGATCTCATCTCCAGAAGCCCGCGGTGTATTTAGTTTGGTGGCTGGTTCTCTGTTCCTTCCCTGCAGCCCATCTTCACGCTGAAAATGGCTATCCTCAGAAATCTCCTCCGCAACTGAAATTTGCATTCGCACCACCACTCAGGAGTCAAAATCCAATCAATCCCATAGTCATAGTGATAAGAACTAGTGATGATGTATTGTGAAACATGCGAGTACTAAGAGCTAGTGATGATGTTTTTATACCATGAGCATTTTTGTTCAGGATTGTAGATCCAACAGTCTCCAGTTTGCCGGCTGTCACGGTTGCTTTCCTCTTCTTTCCTTGGAACTCACCTCCAACATAGTTATCCTCAGAAACGTACTCTGCATTTGAACATTCCGCTTATGCACCACAGAAAATTCAATCAATCAAGCATGGATATTGTGTTCTATAGGTACCAATTGCAACAAGGGGCGATAAATTTATACCTTGACCTTCTACGCTCTGGATCTCAGCTGCAGTAGCCCGCGGTGTGTTTCGTCCGGCGGCTGCTTCTCTCTTCATTCCCGGCAGCACACCTTCAAGCTGAAAATGGCCATCCTCAGAAATCTCCTTCTCTGTAACAGAAAATTTCATTTGCAACACCACTCAGATCTCAAAATCCAATCAATCTACAGTCATAGATATAACATCAATTGCATGGCAAGTCAAGAAAAGTGTCTTTCTACACTGCAGCTAGTGCTAATTATAGTAGTGTAATTCTTAAATTCTACAAGGTGTGCACTAATTGCAGGAAGATTCGCATGTCCGATGCAGTGCCACCACAAGCTCTGCTCCGGGGAAGTGATCTCTCTTAATACATTTGGAAGATCGTCGATTAGGATTCAAACTGTGGAATCGATGGTTTCAACGGTTTTCTCGACAAACCCTAAATTAGGGACTGAATTACTGGAGCCCCCAAAAAATTCCCCAATCTATCCGCGAAGCATTCTAGAAGCTGCTCGCGATTTCAGTACCTCCAACTCGACATACGAGATGGTGAAAGCAGGAATCGAAAGCAGGGGGTGATCGTTCGCGGCGATCTAAAATGGAAAATAAATTAATGCTGCCGCCAAATCAATTAAGCAAGTGAGTGTCCCGCTTAATTACCATCGCAATCGCGGGCGGCGCCGCTGCAGCCCTCCCTCCCGGCGGGCGCGTGGGCGTCCGGCTCCACCTTCCGGTGGCACTCGCCCGCCACCACGCCCGCATTGCCTTCCTCCTCCGCGCCCTGCCCCCCTTGCTCGAAATCGGAGTCGGAGTCCACCATCGGCTCATCCTCCACGGCGCCGCCATTGTTGAAGGTCTCCCACCACTTGTTGAGCTCGTCAGGGGCGGCGGCGGCGGCGTCGGCCATGCCGACGGGGCGATGCCCGCCGGCGTTGATTTCGGAGTTGCAGCGAAAGCGGAAGGCTGCTCTGCTGCGCGCCTGGAGGCCAGTTGTGATTTGCGAGTCGTGCCTGGCCTCTTAGTGGGTGGTGGGTGAGCAGTAAAAGAAACTGCGTTTACATCATTTTTCACCTCCCACCAAAAGAAAAAAACTTGATTTTCCGCCCCCACGCCAACACGCTGCAATTTCATGAAATATTTAGTTTTGACGCAAAGACAGGGGCATGCGCTGCAATTGTTGTGGAAGACAATTTTGCAACACACATGATGTTGCAGAAAAAAAGACGCGAACGACACACGGCTGAAGGCAAGAGTTTCCCTTAAAAATAATCAAAGTGGGACATTTTTCCAACAAAGGTGATTTTTGTGATCGGGTGGTGTTCTTATTTGCACAACATTTATAAAACGTGATTTGGTGCATCTAGTTTTCGAGAGAGATAAATCACACCGAGGCCTTGTTTTGGCACTACTATTTTTCCACCATCAAAGGGTCTAGAATTCAGAGGAGATTTGGTGATCCCTTCCCCTTCACCAAACCTCTCAAACTCTCATAAGTATGGAATCTATAATCCTAAGTATTATTGCACTGTACTGAAAAAAAATGGTTGCACTGGATTTTCTCTAGCCCCCAAGTTAGGTCAACATGTGTGTCGTCATCGGAACGGATCATGGAGGTGCACGCCACAGCAGCACTGCTTATACATAGAAGGACGCAAGTGGCTGGTGGCTCTATTCTATACATATTTTTAGAGCTCAGTTGTTGCATATTATCTTCATATAGCATGTCTATTATGCATGATTTTCAGTTGTTATTACTCTTTTCACTATGAGCAATGCATAACCTTTAGTCTTTGTTAATTTTTATTAGTTTTCTTTTTTGTGTGTGTTTTATAGGTAATGTGAAACTCCCATGGACTTAGCACGATGAAAGGGGTCAAAACGAAGGACTTTCAGACACCATACTTAGGCATTTCGGAGTGTCAAAAATGATTATCTTCCAAAGTGATTGAATTAAGATCTAATACCACTGATACATCGACATCATTCACGTGATTCCAACGAGTCCATGAACGTCAAAAGCCCAATTCGCACGAAGAAATGGCGTACTAAAGGGTCTAATGCAAACGACAGAGCATGGTACGACCACACAGGGTCATACATGTGGTCGTACTACAGCCAGAATATCCCGAAATCACTCAGATTGCTTCCTTGTCCATTAAGGGATGTATTGGGAAAGGTTCTGGTTCATCTAGAGTGTTTGGATTAAAGGAGAGAACTTACATTCGCAGAGGAGACCGTGGAGGTCGGCTATATAATCACCATCAACCCTAGCGGTCGGCAAAGATCATCAATTATCCATCTCTCCCACGCCCAGCCGCCATCCACATCAAGAGGCACATGGGGGTTGTGAAAAGCCCCCATCTCCATCTATTCACCAATGCCCCTTCTCCCTTCCCCATCACGGTCTCCGTGATGGGCTGTAACAACTCTTGAACCTCCTTTTTATGTGATTTTATTTGAGTAATTATTGGCTATGGGTGTTGTCGCGTAGTAACCGGTTATTTGATATGCATCATCTATTTATGTGTGTCCTCTTTGTGTTATTATTTACCTTTACGGTAATTTAGTGATTGGAGATGTCTGATTTGGCGTATTTAGAGACATCTAACTCCCCAGTCCACACATGGAGTTGATAGGTAGTTGTGTGATCTGATAGACCTCCAGGTGACAGGTGTTGGATCTTGAGGGGCGCATCTCTTACCTAGCAGTAAACGGTTATCCATTGAAGTTATTGACTTTGGTTCGGTCTTTGTGACCTTAATGTCTTCCGTTAGCTGTTGCGTGTATGTTACGACAAGTGGGACAATTGAGTTGTGTCAATATGACACGGCTTTAGTGTTGAAAATATGCCTTAGAGGCAATAATATTGTATTATTATATTTTCATTTTTATAATTAATAGTTTATATTTCATGCTATAACTGCTATGATCCTGGAATATGTGATTCAGTGGAAAACTCATATGCACTTGTGGAGATAAACGGTAAAGAATAGGTTCTAAGTCTTGCCTCTAAGACTAGCTCAAGTATTGTTGATGATCATGTTTTCCGGATCTTAGGATATCGTTAAGTGTAACGATAGTAAAACAATCTTGAGAATATGACGTTAAAAGAACGATCATATATAATCGATCCAAAACTTGTTTGTTATATTTTGAGATAATATCGTCTGAAATCAATTGTTATAACACAAAGTGTTAGCATGTGTTTTAGTTTCTCAGACCATGAGAATATCGCAGTCACTTCCTACCATACGTTGGACTTTGGGGTTGCTCAAACGTCATCTGTAACACAGTGATCATAACGACAACTTACCGGTCCATCGGAAAGTCTGACAAGGGACTGGATAGCTCGAGTGGGATTTGCTCCTCCGACGATGAAAAGATATTCTTAGGGCCCTCTCAGCGTGACGACATCCATCATCATGTGGCCATACATAGGTGCCTACATCACGGGGATGCCGGAACACTTCAACGAGAAAGAAGAACAAAACCGGTAATGAGGGCAATGGTATAGTGAGCATGGTGATGACTCAGGAGGATACCGATGCACCCCGGGTTTTGTAAACTATCGCGAAGCAAAGGGAACATCACATAATAACCAAAGGATCACTTGAATGTCATTCGTGTAATCATAGGGGTCGATATGTCTTGATAACCCACAAGTATAGGGGATCGCAACAGTTTTCGAGTGTAGAGTATTTAGCCCAAATTTATTGATTCGACACAAGGGGAGCCAAAGAATATTTGCAAGTATTAGCAGTTGAGTTGTCAATTCAACAACACCTGAAAACTTAATATCTGCAGCAGAGTGATCAGTAGCACAGTAATATGGTGGTTTGATAGCAGTAGTAACAGTGACAGCAGTGATTTTGTAGCAATTGTAACGGCAACACCAACAGTAGTAACTTAGCAGAGATCAATATAGGAAAAACTCGTAGGCATTGGATCGGTGACATATGGTGGATGACATTTATCATGTAATAGTTATAACCTAGGGCGACACAGAACTATCTCCAATTCATCAATGTAATATAGGCATGTATTCTGTGTATAGTCATATGTGCTTGCGATAAGAATTTGCATGACATCTTTTGTCCTACCCTCCCGTGGTAGCGTGGTCCATATGGAAACTCTTTTGTTCTTGTTCTATATGTATGCTTAAATAGCAACCATGTTTTCAACAATGATCATAACTAACCACACTCATGATAACTCTTAGAAACTCCATTCACTCATATCAATGGCATAATCAACTAGCGAGCAATAATAAGATATCACCAATGCCAACAATTTGTCAAAACAATCATGATACAATATGACAATAGTGGTATCTCGCTAGCCCTTTCTGAGACCGCAAAACATAAATGCATAGCACCTTCAAGGTTCAAGGAGCGACTAAACATTGTAATTCATGGTAGAAGAGATCCAGTCATGCTAACACACAACATCAACTATTTACAATGCATGGGAATGACAATAGTACTCTCAGGTCTGGTGCTTATATGAGAAGGTGATGACTCAACATAAAAATAAATAGATAGGCCATTCATAGAGGGGAGCATTGATTTGCAGAGGTGCCAGAGCTCATAGTTTAAAACAAAGAAAAATTTAATTTTGGGAGGCATGCTTTTCCTGTCAATGTCACGACCAAGAGTATTCAATACCTTTCATACTAAACACATTATAGGTGGTTCCCAAACAGAAAATAAATTATACTCCCCTTCATTAAGATAGTGCTTCTTTCCGTTGAAGTACTCCCCTTCATTAGGATTTTGTCCTTCCGTGAGAGATTTGCTTTTTCATTATTCTTGCATTTCTGCAGTTTTGATGTTTTAGCATTTTAATAGTTCGGGACTGGGCATCCCTATTACCACCATTCTCTCGTGCAATGACAAGTGAATAAACACTCATCGTGAGAATAACACACTTAGCGTGGAAGATATTGACCACCCCCTGTCGCTCCATGAGCGGTACGGGCACACAAAACAGATGTTCACTTGAATTTATAGTTGGCACATGCAAATTTACTTGGAACGGAAGGGTAATACCGTGTATAGGTAGATATAGTGGACTCATCTGGAATAACTGGTTTAAGGGTTTTGGATGTACAAGCAATATTCCCGCTTAGTACAGGTGAAGGCTAGAAAATTTTAGATTGGGAAGCGACAAACTAGAGAGCGAATATGGTCATAAACATGCACCATAAATAATCAGCATTGTATACTAGCATGAGTCTGTTGGGGAACGTAGCAGAAATTCAAAATTTTCTACGCAACACCAAGATCAATCTATGGAGTAATCTAGCAACGAGGGAAGGAGAGTGCATCTACATACCCTTGTAGATCGCTAAGCGGAAGCGTTCAAGTGAACCGGGTTGATGGAGTCGTACTCGTCGTGATCCAAATCACCGATGATCCTAGTGCCGAACGGACGGCACCTCCGCGTTCAACACACGTACAGCCCGGGGACGTCTCCTCCTTCTTGATCCAGCAAGGGGAGAGGAGAAGTTGAGGGAGAGCTCCGTCAGCACGACGGCATGGTGGTGGTGGAGCTTCGTGGTTCTCCGTCAGGGCTTCGCCAAGCACCATGGAGGAGGAGGAGAAGGTAGGAGGAGGGAGGGCTGCGCCAGCAGGAGAAGAACTTTGCGTGTTGGGCTACCCCTTTGCCTCCACTATATATAGGGGGAGAGGGAGGGCTGCGCCCCCACCTAGGGTTCCCTCCCTAGGGGCGGCGGCAGCCCCCAGATCCCATCTGGGAGGCGGCCAAGGGGGGAGAGGGGGGGCGCACCTAGGGTGTGCCTTAAGGCCCATCTGGACCTAGGGTTTGCCCCTCCCACTCTCCCTTGCGCCTTGGGCCTTGGCGGGGGGGCGCACCAGCCCACCTGGGGCTGGTCCCCTCCCACACTTGGCCCATGCAGCCCTCTGGGGCTGGTGGCCCCACTTGGTGGACCACCGGGACCCTCCCGGTGGTCCCGGTACATTACCGATAAAACCCGAAACTTTTCCGGTGACCAAAACAGGACTTCCCATATATAAATCTTTACCTCCGGACCATTCCGGAACTCCTCGTGACATCCGGGATCTCATCCGGGACTCCGAACAACATTCGGTAACCACATACAAACTTCCTTTATAACCCTAGCGTCATCGAACCTTAAGTGTGTAGACCCTACGGGTTCGGGAACCATGCAGACATGACCGAGACGTTCTCCGGTCAATAACCAACAGCGAGATCTGGATACCTATGTTGGTTCCCACATGTTCCACGATGATCTCATCAGATGAACCACGATGTCGAGGATTCGATCAATCCCGTATTCAATTCCCTTTGTCCAGCGGTATTGTACTTGCCCGAGATTCGATCGTCGGTATCCCGATACCTTGTTCAATCTCGTTACCGGCAAGTCTCTTTACTCGTTCCGTAACACATCATCTCGTGATCAACTCCTTGATCACATTGTGCACATTATGATGATGTCCTACCGAGTGGGCCTAGAGATACCTCTCCGTCACACGGAGTGACAAATCCCAGTCTCGATTCGTGCCAACCCAGCAGACACTTTCGGAGATACCCGTAGTGCACCTTTATAGCCACCCAGTTACGTTGTGACGTTTGGCACACCCAAAGCATTCCTACGGTATCCAGGAGTTGCACAATCTCATGGTCTAAGGAAATGATACTTGACATTAGAAAAGCTTTAGCATACGAACTACACGATCTTGTGCTATGCTTAGGATTGGGTCTTGTCCATCACATCATTCTCCTAATGATGTGATCCCGTTATCAACGACATCCAATGTCCATGGTCAGGAAACCGTAACCATCTATTGATCAACGAGCTAGTCAACTAGAGGCTTACTAGGGACATGGTGTTGTCTATGTATCCACACATGTATCTAAGTTTCCTATCAATACAATTCTAGCATGGATAATAAACGATTATCATGAACAAGGAAATATAATAATAACTAATTTATTATTGCCTCTAGGGCATATTTCCAACAGTCTCCCACTTGCACTAGAGTCAATAATCCAGTTCACATCGCTATGTGATTAACACTCAAGGTCACATCCCCATGTGACTAACACCCAAAGAGTTTACTAGAGTCAATAATCTAGTTCACATTACCATGTGATTAACACTCAATGAGTTCTGGGTTTGATCATGTTATGATTGTGAGAGATGTTATAGTCAACAGGTCCGAACCTTTTCAGATCCGTGTGTGCTTTACAAATCTCTATGTCATCTCCTAGATGCAGCTACCACGCTCTATTTGGAGCTATTCCAAATAACTGTTCTACTATACGGATCCAGTTTACTACTCAGAATAATCTGGATTAGTGTCAAAGTTTGCATCGGCGTAACCCTTTACGACGAACTCTTTTACCACCTCCATAATCGAGAAAATTCCTTAGTCCACTAGTTACTAAGGATAACTTTGACCGTTGTCCTGTGATCCATTCTTGGATCACTCTTGTACCCCTTGACTGACTCATGGCAAGGCACACTTTAGGTGCGGTACACAGCATAGCATACTGTAGAGCCTACGTCTTAAGCATAGGGGACGACCTTCGTCCTTTCTCTCTATTCTGCCGCGGTCAGGTTTCGAGTCTTACTCAATGTTCACACCTTATAACACAGCCAAGAACTCCTTCTTTGCCGATCCATTTTGAACTCCTTCAATATGTATTCTTTTGAAAGTACTATTAAGCGTTTTGATCTATCCTTATAGATCTTAATGCTCAATACTCAAGTAGCCTAATCCAGGTTTTCCATTGAAAAACACTTTTCAAATAAATCTATATGCTTTCCAGAAATTCTACATCATTTCCGATCAACAACATGTCAACAACATATACTCATCAGAAATTCTATAGTGCTCCCACTCATTTCTTTGGAAATACAAGTTTCTCATAAACTTTGTATAAACCTAAAACCTTTGATCATCATCAAAGCGTATATTCCAACTCCGAGATGCATACTCCAGTCCTGAGCTTTGCATACTTGTTAGCATCTTTTAGGATTGACAAAACTTTCTGGTTGTATCACATACAACCTTTCCTCAAGAAAAGGAAACAATGTTTTTGACATCCTATCTGCAAGATTTCATAAACAATGCAGTAACTGCTAATATAATTTCAACAGACTCTTAGCATCGCTACGAGTGAGAAAGTCTCATCGTAGTCAACTCCTTGAACTTGTCGAAAAACATCTTAACGACAAGTCGAGCTTTCTTAATGGTGATACTTACCACCATTGCCCGTCTTTCTTTTAAAATCCATATGTACCCAACAGCCTTATGACCATCAAGCAGTTCTTCCAAAGTCTACACTTTGTTTTCATACATGGATCCTCTCTCGCATTTTATGGCCTTGAGCCAATTTTCAGAATCCGGGCCCACCATCGCTTCTCCATAGCTTGTAGGTTCATTGTTGTCTAGCAACATGACTTCCAAGACAGGATTACGTACCACTCTGAAGTAGTACGCATCCTTGTCGTCCTACGAGGTTTGGTAGTGACTTGATCCGAAGTTTCATGATCACTATCATAAGCTTCCACTTCAATTGGTGTAGGTGCCACAGGAACAACTCCCTGTGCCCTGCTATACACTGGTTGAAGTGACGGTTCAATAACCTCATCAAGTCTCCACCATCCTCCCACTCAATTCTTTCGAGAGAAACTTTTCCTCGAGAAAGGACCCGATTCTAGAAACAATCCCTATTGCTTTCGGATCTGAAACAGGAGGTATACCCAACTGTTTTGGGTACTCTATGAAGATGCATTTATCCGCTTTGGGTTCGAGCTTATTAGCCTGAAACTTTTCACATAAGCGTTGCAGTCCCAAACTTTTAAGAAATGACAGCTTAGGTTTCTCTAAACGATAGTTCATACGGTGTCATCTCATCGGAATTACGTGGTGCCCTATTTAAAGTGAATGTGGTTGTCTCTAATGCCTAACCCATAAACTATCGTGGTAATTCGATAAGAGACATCATGGTATGCATCATATCCAATAGGGTGCGGTTATGATGTTCGGACACACCATCACACTATGGTGTTCCAGGCTGTATTAGTTGTGAAACAATTTCCACAATGTCTTAATTCTGTGCCAAACTCGTAATTCAGATATTCATCTCTATGATCATATCATAGATATTTTATCCTCTTGTCACGACGATCTTCAACTTCACCCTGAAATTACTTGAACCTTTCAATAATTCAGACTCGTGATTCATCAAGTAAATATACTTAGCATCTACTCAAATCATCTGTGAAGTAACAATATAACGATATCCACTACATGCCTCAGCACTCATTGGACTGCACACATCAAGATGTATTACTTCCAACAAGTTGCTTTCTTGTTCCATCTTACTGAAAATGAGGCCATTCAGTCATCTCGCCCATGTGGTATGATGTGCATGTCTCAAGTGATTCAAAATCAAGTGAGCCCAAACTATCCATCTGTATGGAGTTTCTTCATGCATATATACCAATAGGCATGGTTCGCATGTCTCAAGCGATTCAAAATCAAGTGAGTCCTAAGACCCATCAACATGGAGCTTCTACATGCGTTTTATACCATTATGACTAAATTGCAGTGCCACAAGTATGTGGTTCTATCATTACTATCTTATATCTTTTGGCATGAACATGTGTATGTTGGAAATATGCCCTAGAGGCAATAATAAATTGATTATTATTATATTTCCTTGTTCATGATAATCGTTTATTATCCATGCTAGAATTGTATTGATAGGAAACTTAGATACATGTGTGGATACATAGACAACACCATGTCCCTAGTGAGCCTCTAGTTGACTAGCTCGTTGATCAATAGATGGTTACGGTTTCCTGACCATGGACATTGGATGTCGTTGATAACGGGATCACATCATTAGGAGAATGATGTGATGGACAAGACCCAATCCTAAGCATAGCACAAGATCGTGTAGTTCGTATGCTAAAGCTTTTCTAATGTCAAGTATCATTTCCTTAGACCATGAGATTGTGCAACTCCCGGATACCGTAGGAATGCTTTGGGTGTGCCAAACGTCACAACGTAACTGGGTGGCTATAAAGGTGCACTACGGGTATCTCCGAAAGTGTCTGCTGGGTTGGCACGAATCGAGACTGGGATTTGTCACTCCGTGTAAACGGAGAGGTATCTCTAGGCCCACTCGGTAGGACATCATCATAATGTGCACAATGTGATCAAGGAGTTGATCACGGGATGATGTGTTACGGAACGAGTAAAGAGACTTGCCAGTAACGAGATTGAACAAGGTATCGGGATAACGACGATCGAATCTCGGGCAAGTATCGTACCGCTAGACAAAGGGAATTGAATACGGGATTGATTAAGTCCTTGACATCGTGGTTCATCCGATGAGATCATCGTGGAACATGTGGGAGCCATCATGGGTATCCAGATCCCGCTGTTGGTTATTGACCGGAGAACGTCTCGGTCATGTCTGCATGTCTCCCGAACCCGTAGGGTCTACACACTTAAGGTTCGATGACGCTAGGGTTGTATAGGAAGTTTGTATGTGGTTACCGAATGTTGTTCGGAGTCCCGGATGAGATCCCGGACGTCACGAGGAGTTCCGGAATGGTCCGGAGGTAAAGATTTATATATGGGAAGTCCTGTTTTGGTCACCGGAAGAGTTTCGGGGTTTATCGGTAATGTACCGGGACCACCGGGAGGGTCCCGGGGGTCCACCAAGTGGGGCCACCTGCCCCGGAGGCTTGCATGGGCTAAGAGTGGTGAGGAACCAGCCCCTTAGTGGGCTGGTGCGCCTCCCACAAAGGCCCATGGCGCCTAAGAGGTGGGAAGGGGGCAAACCCTAAAGAGGATGGGCCTTAGGGCCCATCTAGTGGCGCCTCCCTCCCCTCTCCCCTCTTGGCCGCCACCTCCTTGGCCATCTAGGGCTGCCGCCCCCCCTAGGGGTGGGAACCCTAGAGGGGGCGCAGCCCCTCCCCTTCCCCATATAAATAGAGGCCTAGGGCTGCCCCAAAATACACGTGATTTGATCTCTGGTTGGTGCAGCCCTGCATCTCTCTCTCCCTCCTCTTCTGTGGTGCTTGGCGAAGCCCTGCAGGATTGCCACGCTCCTCCATCACCACCACGCCGTTGTGCTGCTGCTGGATGGAGTCTTCCTCAACCTCTCCCTCTCTCCTTGCTGGATCAAGGCATGGGAGACGTCACCGGGCTGTACGTGTGTTGAACGCGGAGGTGCTGCGTTCGCACTGTCATCGGTGATTTGAATCACGACGAGTACGACTCCATCAACCCCGTTCACTTGAACGCTTCCGCTTAGCGATCTACAAGGGTATGTAGATGCACTCTCCTTCCCCTCGTTGCTAGTCTCTCCATAGATAGATCTTGGTGACACGTAGGAAAATTTTGAATTTCTGCTACGTTCCCCAACAGTGGCATCATGAGCTAGGTCTATTGCGTAGATTCTATGCACGAGTAGAACACAAAGTAGTTGTGGGCGTTGATTTTGTTCAATATGCTTGCCGTTACTAGTCTTATCTTGATTCGACGTATTGTGGGATGAAGCGGCCCGGACCAACCTTACACGTATGCTTACGTGAGACCGGTTCCACCGACAAACATGCACTAGTTGCATAAGGTGGCTGGCGGGTGTCTGTCTCTCCCACTTTAGTCGGATCGGATTCGATGAAAAGGGTCCTTATGAAGGGTAAATAGCAATTGGCATATCACGTTGTGGTTTTGCGTAGGTAAGAAACGTTCTTGCTAGAAACCCATAGCAGACACGTAAAACATGCAAACAACAATTAGAGGACGTCTAACTTGTTTTTGCAGGGTATGCTATGTGATGTGATATGGCCAAAAGGATGTGATGAATGATATATGTGATGTAATGAGATTGATCATGTTCTTGTAATAGGAATCACGACTAGGGTGTCGATGAGTATGACAACCGGCAGGAGCCATAGGAGTTGTCTTTATTTATTCATGACCTGCGTGTCAACATAAACGTCATGTAATTACTTTACTTTATTGCTAACCGTTAGCTGTAGTAGTAGAAGTAATAGATGACGTGGCAACTTCAAGAAGACACGATGATGGAGATCATGATGATGGAGATCATGGTGTCATGCCGGTGACGATGATGATCATGGAGCCCCGAAGATGGAGATCAAAAGGAGCAATATGATATTGGCCATATCATGTCACTATTTGATTGCATGTGATGTTTATCATGATTATACATCTTATTTGCTTAGAACGACGGTAGTAAATAAGATGATCCCTCATAACAATTTCAAGAAGTGTTCTCCCCTAACTGTGCACCGTTCCTAAAGTTCGTCGTCTCTAAGCACGCCGTGATGATCGGGTGTGATGGATCCTTACGTTCACATACAACGGGTGTTGACGAGCCTAGCATGTACAGACATGGCCTCGGAACACATGCAAAACACTTAGGGTTAACTTGACGAGCCTAGCATGTACAGACATGGCCTCGGAACACAGAAGACCGAAAGGTCGAGCATGAGTCGTATAGAAGATACGATCAACATAAAGATGTTCACCGACGTTGGCTAGTCCGTCTCACGTGATGATCGGACACGGCCTAGTTGACTCGGATCATGTAATCACTTAGATGACTAGAGGGATGTCTATCTGAGTGGGAGTTCATAAGATGAACTTAATTATTCTGAACATAGTCAAAAGGATTTTGCAAATTATGTCGTAGCTCACGCTTTAGTTCTACTGTTTAGATATGTTCCTAGAGAAAATTTAGTTGAAAGTTGATAGTAGCAATTATGCGGACTAGGTCTGTAAACTGAGGATTGTCCTCATTGCTTCTTAGAAGGCTTATGTCCTTAATGCACCGCTCAGTGTGCTAAACCTCGAACGTTGTCTGTGGATGTTGCGAACATCTGACATACACATTTTGATAACTACATGATAGTTCAGTTAAACGGTTTAGAGTTGAGGCACCAAAGACGTTTTGAAACGTCACGGAACATATGAGATGTTTTGAGGGCTGAAATTGGGATTTCAAGCTCGTGCCCACGTCAAGAGGTATAAGACCTCCGACGATTTTCTTAGCCTACAAACTAAGGAGATAAGCTCAATTGTTGAGCTTGTGCTCGGATTGTCCGAGTACAACAATCATTTGAATCAAGTGGGAGTTGATCTTCCAGATAAGATAGTGATGTTTCTCTGAAGTCATTACCACCAAGCTGCTAGAGCTTCGTGATGAACTATAATATATCGGGGACATGTATGATGATCCTTGAGATGTTCGTAATGTTTGACACCGCGAAAGTAGAAATCAAGAAGGAGCATCAATTGTTGATGGTTGGTGAAACCACTAGTTTCAAGAAGGGAAGGGCAAGAAGGGATACTTCATGAAACGGCAATTCAGCTGCTGCTCTAGTGAAGAAACCCAAGGTTAAACCCAAACCCGAGACTAAGTGCTTCTGTAATAAGGGGAACAGCCACTGGAGCAGAATTACCCTAGATACTTGGTAGATGAGAAGGCTAGCAAGGTCGATAGAAGTATATTGGATATACATTGTGTTGATGTGTACTTTACTAGTACTCCTAGTAGCACCAGGGTATTATATACCGGTTCGGTTGCTAAGTGTTAGTAACTCGAAATAAAAGCTACGGAATAAACGGAGACTAGCTAAAGGTGAGTTGACGATATGTGTTGGAAGTGTTTCCAATGTTGATATGATCAAGCATCGCACACTCCCTCTACCATCGAGGTTGGTGTTTGCGTTGAGCATAGACATGATTGGATTATGTCTATCGCAATACGGTTATTCATTTAAGGAGAATAATGGTTACTCTGTTTATTTGAATAATACCTTCAATGGTCTTACACCTAAAATGAATGGTTTATTGAATCTCGATCGTAGTGATACACATGTTCATGCCAAAAGGTAGTAATGATAGTACCACCTACTTGTGGCACTGCCACGTAAGTCATATCGGTATAAAACGCATGAAGAAGCTCCATGTTGATGGATCTTTGGGCTCACTCGTTTTTGAAAAGTTTGGGACATGCGAACCATGTCTATTGGTATATATGCATGAAGAAACTCCATGCAAATGGACCGTTTTGTACTCGCTTGATTTTGAATCACTTGAGACATGCAAATCATACCACATGGGCAAGATGGCTGAAAGCCTCGTTTTCAGTAAAATGGAACAAGAAAGCAACTTGTTGGAAGAAATACATTTTTGATGTGTGCAGTCCAATGAGTGCTGAGGCATGTAGTGGATATCGTTATGTTCTTACTTCACAGATGATTTGAGTAGATGTTGAGTATATTTACTTGATGAATCGCGAGTCTGAATTATTGAAAGGTTCAAGTAATTTCAGGGTGAAGTTGAAAGATCGTCGTGACAAGAGGATAAAATATCTATGATATGATCATAGAGATAAATATCTGAATTACGAGTTTGGCACAGAATTAAGACATTGTGGAAATTGTTTCACAACTGATACAGCCTGGAACACCATAATGTGATGGTGTGCCCGAACATCATAACTGCACCCTATTGGATATGATGCATACCATGATGTCTCTTATCAAATTACCACGATAGTTTATGGGTTAGGCATTAGAGACAATCACATTCACTTTAAATAGGGCACCACGTAATTCCGATAAGATGACACCGTATGAACTATGGTTTAGAGAAACCTAAGCTGTCATTTCTTAAAAGTTTGGGGCTGCGATGCTTATGTGAAAAAGTTTCAGGCTGATAAGCTCGAACCCAAAGCGGATAAATGCATCTTCATAGGACACCCAAAACAGTTGGGTATACCTCCTTTCTCAGATCCGAAAGCAATAAGGGATTGTTTCTAGAATCGGGTCCTTTCTCGAGGAAAAGTTTCTCTCGAAAGAATTGAGTGGGAGGATGGTGGAGACTTGATGAGGTTATTGAACCGTTACTTCAACTAAGTGTATAGCAGGGCACAAAGAGTTGTTCCTGTGGCACCTACACCAATTGAAGTGGAAGCTTATGATATTGATCATGAGACTTCAGATCAAGTCACTACCAAACATCGTAGGATGACAAGGATGCGTACTACTTCAGAGTGGTACGTAACCCTGTCTTGGAAGTCATGTTGCTAGACAACAATGAACCTACGAGCTATGGAGAAGCGATGGTGGGCCCGGATTCCGATAAATGGCTCGAGGCCATATAATCCGAGAGAGGATCCATATATGAAAACAAAGTGTAGACTTTGGAAGAACTACTTGATGGTCGTAAGGCTGTTAGGTACATATGGATTTTAAAAGGAAGACGGACAATGATGGTAAATGTCACCATTAAGAAAGCTCGACTTGTTGTTAAGATGTTTTCTGACAAGTTCAAGGAGTTGACTACGGTGAGATTTTCTCACTCGTAGCGATGCTAAGAGTCTGTTGGAATTATGTTAGAGATCACTGCATTATTTATGAAATCTTGCAGATAGGATGTCAAAACATTGTTTCCTCGACGATTTTTGAGGAAAGGTTGTATGTGATACAACCGGAAGTTTTTGTCAATCCTGAAAGATGCTAATAAGTATGCAAAGCTCCAGCAATCCTTTTGAGGACTGGAGTAAGCATCTCGGAGTTGGAATGTACGCTTTGATGAGATGATCAAAGATTTTGGGTTTATATAAAGTTTATGAGAAACTTGTATTTCCAAAGAAGTGAGTGGGAGCACTATAGAATTTCTGATGAATATATGTTGTTGACATATTGTTGATCAGAAATGACGTAGAATTTCTGGAAAGCATATAGGGTTATTGGAAAGTGTTTTCAATGGAAAGCCTGGATTAAGCTACTTGAGCATTGAGCATCAAGATCTATAAGGATAGATCAAAACGCTTAATAGTACTTTCAAATGAGCACATACCTTTACATGATCTTGAAGGTGTTCAAGATGGATCAGTCAAAGAAGGAGTTCTTGCCTGAGTTGTAAGGTATGAAGTTAAGACTTAAAGCTCGACCACGGCAGAATAGAGAGAATAGACGAAGGTCGTCCCCTATGCTTAAGACATAGGCTCTACAGTATGCTATGCTGTGTACCGCACCTGAAGTGTGCCTTGCCATGAGTCAGTCAAGGGGTACAAGAGTGATCCAAGAATGGATCACAGTACAGCGGTCAAAGTTATCCTTAGTAACTAGTGGACTAAGGAATTTTTCTCGATTATGGAGGTGGTAAAAGAGTTCGTCGTAAACGGTTACGTCGATGCAAGCTTAACACCTATCCGGATAGCTCTGAGTAGAGATACCGGATGCATATAATGGAGCAGTAATTTGGAATAGCTCCAAATAGAGCGTGATAGCTGCATCTAGGAGATGACATAGAGATTTGTAAAGCACACACGGATCTGAAAGGTTCAGACCCGTTGACTAAAACCTCTCTCACAAGCAACATGATCAAACCTAGAACTCATTGAGTGTTAATCACATAGTGATGTGAACTAGACTACTGACTCTAGTAAACTCTTGGGTGTTAGTCACATGGCGATGTGACCTGTGAGTGTTAATCACATGGCGATGTGAACTAGATTATTGACTCTAGTGCAAGTGGGAGACTGTTGGAAATATGCCCTAGAGGCAATAATAAATTGATTATTATTATATTTCCTTGTTCATGATAATCGTTTATTATCCATGCTATAATTGTATTGATAGGAAACTCAGATACATGTGTGGATACATAGACAACACCATGTCCCTAGTGAGCCTCTAGTTGACTAGCTCGTTGATCAATAGATGGTTATGGTTTCCTAACCATGGACATTGGATGTCGTTGATAACGGGATCACATCATTAGGAGAATGATGTGATGGACAAGACCCAATCCTAAGCCTAGCACAAGATCATGTAGTTCGTATGCTAAAGCTTTTCTAATGTCAAGTATCATTTCCTTAGACCATGAGATTGTGCAACTCCCGGATACCGTAGGAGTGCTTTGGGTGTGCCAAACGTCACAACGTAACTGTGTGGCTATAAAGGTACACTACGGGTATCTCTGAAAGTGTCTGTTGGGTTGGCACGAATCGAGACTGGGATTTGTCACTCCGTGTAAACGGAGAGGTATCTCTGGGCCCACTCGGTAGGACATCATCATAATGTGCACAATGTGATCAAGGAGTTGATCACGGGATGATGTGTTACGGAACGAGTAAAGAGACTTGCCGGTAACGAGATTGAACAAGGTATCGGGATACCGACGATCGAATCTCGGGCAAGTATCGTACCGCTAGACAAAGGGAATTGAATACGGGATTGATTAAGTCCTTGACATCGTGGTTCATCCGATGAGATCATCGTGGAACATGTGGGAGCCATCATGGGTATCCAGATCCTGCTATTGGTTATTGACCGGAGAACGTCTCGGTCATGTCTGCATGTCTCCCGAACCCGTAGGGTCTACACACTTAAGGTTCGATGACGCTAGGGTTGTATAGGAAGTTTGTATGTGGTTACCGAATGTTGTTCGGAGTCCCGGATGAGATCCCGGACGTCACGAGGAGTTCCAGAATGGTCCGGAGGTAAAGATTTATATATGGGAAGTCCTGTTTTGGTCACCGGAAGAGTTTCGGGGTTTATCGGTAATGTACCGGGACCACCGGGAGGGTCCCGGGGGTCCACCAAGTGGGGCCACCTGCCCCGGAGGCTTGCATGGGCTAAGAGTGGTGAGGAACCAGCCCCTTAGTGGGCTGGTGCGCCTCCCACAAAGGCCCATGGCGCCTAAGAGGTGGGAAGGGGGCAAACCCTAAAGAGGATGGGCCTTAGGGCCCATCTAGTGGCGCCTCCCTCCCCTCTCCCCTCTTGGCCGTCACCTCCTTGGCCATCTAGGGCTGCCGCCCCCCTAGGGGTGGGAACCCTAGAGGGGGCGCAGCCCCTCCCCTTCCCCATATAAATAGAGGCCTAGGGCTGCCCCAAAATACACGTGATTTGATCTCTGGTTGGTGCAGCCCTGCATCTCTCTCTCCCTCCTCTTCTGTGGTGCTTGGCGAAGCCCTGCAGGATTGCCACGCTCCTCCATCACCACCACGCCGTTGTGCTGCTGCTGGATGGAGTCTTCCTCAACCTCTCCCTCTCTCCTTGCTGGATCAAGGCATGGGAGACGTCACCGGGCTGTACGTGTGTTGAACGCGGAGGTGTCGTGCGTTCGGTACTTGGTCATCGGTGATTTGAATCACGACGAGTACGACTCCATCAACCCCGTTCACTTGAACGCTTCCGCTTAGCGATCTACAAGGGTATGTAGATGCACTCTCCTTCCCCTCGTTGCTAGTCTCTCCATAGATAGATCTTGGTGACACGTAGGAAAATTTTGAATTTCGGCTACGTTCCCCAACAGTGTAGACGGAGCGTGAGATGTTGATCACATCAACCTTGGAAACTCTTCCAACACATATATCGTCGTCTCACCTTTAGCTAGTCTCCGTTTATTCTGTAGCCTTTTATTTCGAGTTACTAACACTTAGCAACCGAACCGGTATCTAATACCCTGCTGCTACTAGGAGTACTAGTAAAGTACACATTTCGTATAATGTATGTCCAATACATATTTCTGTCAACCTTTCCAGCCTTCTCATCTACCAAATATCTAGGGTGGTTCCGCTTCAGTGACCGTTCCCCTTATTACAGAAGCACTTAGTCTCGGTCTTGGGTTCAACTTTGGGTTTCTTCACTAGAGCAACAACTGTTTTGTTGTTTCATGAAGTATCCCTTTCTTGCCCTTGCCCTTCTTGAAACTAGTGGTTTTTACTAACCATCAACAATTGATGCTTCCTCTTGATTTCTACTTTCGCGGTGTCGCGAATAGCTCAAGGATCATATCTATCCCTGATATGTTATAGTTCATCACGAAGCTCTAGTAGCTTGGTGGCAGTGACTTTGGAGAACCATCACTATCTCATCTGGAAGATCAACTCCCACTCGATTCAAGCGATTGTTGTACTCATACAATCTGAGCACATGCTCAACGATTGAGCTTTTCTCCTTAGTTTGCAGGCTTAAGAAACTTGTCAAAGGTCTCATACCTCTTGACGTGGGCACTAGCCTGAAATCCCAATTTCAGTCCTTGGAACATCTCATATGTTCTATGAGTTTCAAAAACGTCTTTGGTGCCTCAATTCTAAACCATTTAGCATTACGCACTGAACTATCATGTAGTCATCAAAACGTGTATGTCAGATGTTCGCAACATCTACAGACGACGTTCGAGGTTCAGCACACTGAGCGGTGCATTAAGGACATAAGCCTTCTATGCAGCAATGAGGACAATCCTCAGTTTACGGACCAGTCCGCATAATTGCTACTATCAACTTTCAACTAAATTTTCTCTAGGAACAGTATCTAAATAGTAGAACTAAAGCGTAAGCTATGACATAATTTGCAAAGTCCTTTTGACTATGTTCATGATAATTGAGTTCATCTGATTATTTCATGAACTCCCACTCAGATAGACATCCCTCTAGTCATCTAAGTGATACATGATCCGAATCAACTAGGCCGTGTCCGATCATCACGTGAGACGGACTAGTCATCATCGGTGAACATCTCATGTTGATCGCATCTTCTATACGACTCATGTTCGACCTTTCGGTCCTCCGTGTTCCGAGGCCATGTCTGTACATGCTAGGCTCGTCATAAGTCAACCTAAGTGTTTTGCATGTGTTCCGAGGCCATGTCTGTACATGCTAGGCTCGTCAACACCCGTTGTATTCGAACGTAAGAATCTATCACACCCGATCAACACGTGGTGCTTCGAAACGACGAACCTTTGCAACGGTGCACAGTTAGGGAGAACACTTTTCTTGAAATTTTAGTGAGGGATCATCTTATTTAAGCTACCGTTGTTCTAAGCAAATAAGATGTAAAAATATGATAAACATCACATGCAATCAAATAGTGACATGCTATGGCCAATATCATATAGCTCCTTTGATCTCCATCTTGGGGCTCCATGATCATCTTGTCACCGGCATGACACCATGATCTCCATCATCATGATCTCCATCATCGTGTCTTCATGAAATTGTCTCGCCAACTATTACTTCTACTACTATGGCTAACGGTTAGCAATAAAGTAAAGTAATTACATGACGTTTATGTTGACACGCAGGTCATAAATAAATTAAGACAACTCCTATGGCTCCTGCCGGTTGTCATACTCATCGACATGCAAGTCGTGATTCCTATTACAAGAACATGATCAATCTCATACATCACATATATCATTCATCACATCCTTTTGGCCATATCACATCACAAAACATTGCTGCAAAAACAAGTTAGACGTCCTCTAATTGTTGTTGTAAGTTTTTACGTGGCTGCTATAGGTTTCTAGCAAGAATGTTTCTTACCTATGCCAAAACCACAACGTGAATGCCAATTTCTATTTACCCTTCATAAGGACCCTTTTCATCGAATCCGATCCGACTAAAGTGGGAGAGACAGACACCCGCCAGCCACCTTATGCAACTAGTGCATGTCAGTCGGTGGAACCGTCTCACGTAAGCGTACGTGTAAGGTCGGTCCGGGCCGCTTCATCCCACGATGCCGCCGAATCAAGATAAGACTAGTAACGGCAAGAAATTGACAATATCGACGCCCACAACTGCTTTGTGTTCTACTCGTGCATAGAAACTACGCATAGACCTAGCTCATGATGCCACTGTTGGGGAACGTAGCAGAAATTCAAAATTTTCTACGCATCACCAAGATCAATCTATGGAGTAATCTAGCAACGAGGGAAGGAGAGTGCATCTACATACCCTTGTAGATCGCTAAGCGGAAGCGTTCAAGTGAACGGGTTGATGGAGTCGTACTCGTCGTGATCCAAATCACCGATGATCCTAGTGCCGAACGGACGGCACCTCCGTCGTTCAACACACGTACAGCCCGGTGACGTCTCCTCCTTGATCAGCAAGGGGAGAAGGAGAGGTTGGGGAAGACTCCGCAGCAGCACACGATGGGTGGTGGTGGAGGAGCGCGGGACTCCAGCAGGGCTTCGCCAAGCACTACGAGAGACGAGGAGGGAGAGGGGTAGGGCTGCGCCAGGGGAGAACTTTCGTGTTGGGCTGCCCTTTGCCTCCACTATATATAGGGGGAGAGGGAGGGCTGCGCCCCCACCTAGGGTTCCCTCCCTAGGGGCGGCGGCAGCCCCCAGATCCCATCTGGGAGGCGGCCAAGGGGGGAGAGGGGGGGCGCACCTAGGGTGTGCCTTAAGGCCCATCTGGACCTAGGGTTTGCCCCTCCCACTCTCCCTTGCGCCTTGGGCCTTGGCGGGGGGGCGCACCAGCCACCTGGGGCTGGTCTCCCCTCCCACACTTGGCCCAATGCAGCCCTCCGGGGCTTGTGGCCCCACTTGGTGGACCCCCGGGACCTTTCCCGGTGGTCCCGGTACATTACCGATAAAACCCGAAACTTTTCCGGTGACCAAAACAGGACTTCCCATATATAAATCTTTACCTCCGGACCATTCCGGAACTCCTCGTGACATCCGGGATCTCATCCGGGACTCCGAACAACATTCGGTAACCACATACAAACTTCCTTTATAACCCTAGCGTCATCGAACCTTAAGTGTGTAGACCCTACGGGTTCGGGAACCATGCAGACATGACCGAGACGTTCTCCGGTCAATAACCAACAGCGAGATCTGGATACCCATGTTGGTTCCCACATGTTCCACGATGATCTCATCGGATGAACCACGATGTCGAGGATTCGATCAATCCCGTATTCAATTCCCTTTGTCCAGCGGTATTGTACTTGCCCGAGATTCGATCATCGGTATCCCGATACCTTGTTCAATCTCGTTACCGGCAAGTCTCTTTACTCGTTCCGTAACACATCATCCCGTGATCAACTCCTTGATCACATTGTGCACATTATGATGATGTCCTACCGAGTGGGCCTAGAGATACCTCTCCGTCACACGGAGTGACAAATCCCAGTCTCGATTTGTGCCAACCCAGCAGACACTTTCGGAGATACCCGTAGTGCACCTTTATAGCCACCCAGTTATGTTCTGACGTTTGGCACACCCAAAGCATTCCTACGGTATCCGGGAGTTGCACAATCTCATGGTCTAAGGAAATGATACTTGACATTAGAAAAGCTTTAGCATACGAACTACACGATCTTGTGCTATGCTTAGGATTGGGTCTTGTCCATCACATCATTATCCTAATGATGTGATCCCGTTATCAACGACATCCAATGTCCATGGTCAGGAAACCGTAACCATCTATTGATCAACGAGCTAGTCAACTAGAGGCTTACTAGGGACATGGTGTTGTCTATGTATCCACACATGTATCTGAGTTTCCTATCAATGCAATTCTAGCATGGATAATAAACGATTATCATAAACAAGGAAATATAATAATAACTAATTTATTATTGCCTCTAGGGCATATTTCCAACAAGTTCGATATAGACACCACGAACATAAATACCATCGAGGCTATGTTGGTTTTGAATCAACTACATGCGTGAACATGTGCCACGTCAAGCCACTTGAAACATTCAGAGGAGGATACCATATCATCATACTACATCACAATCATTTTAATGCATGTTAACACTCAAGATAAATCATTATCCAATCCTAACTACTTAAGCATGGCATGAGCAATTATAATCTCTAAGGGTCATCACAAACATGTTTAATCATGACATGTTGAATCATGGATACTGAGTTAAACATATTTACAAAGACAAAAACAGTTGAGTTCCTACCCACTTTTCGCTGCCATAGTCAATTCATCAAATTATCGTCATTATTGCATTTCACTTGCACAACCGAATGATATGGAAATAATAATAGTGCAAGAGTGTTGTGGACTAAGCTGGAATATGCAAGCATTTTATTCAAAGGAGAAGACAAGGCAAAATGGGCTCTTTGTTAGATAAACAATAATTCATATGAGAGCCACTCAACATTTTCATCGTGATCTTCTCCTTGCAACGACTCAACAAAAGAAAAGAATTTCAGAGAAACACACTAAAATATTTTTGGAGTTTTTCGTTTTTCTGAAGAAAACAAAAATAACAAGGAAGAAAAACAAAAAATAAGAAAACTATTTATACGGGAAAGCTCCCAACAAGCAAACGAAGAAACGAGAAATCTTTTTGGGTTTTCTTTAAATACTACAAAGGAATGACAATTTAAGCTAGAAACAAAAACCAAAAAAAGTGAGAAATATTTTTGGGTTTTCTAAAGTTTTTCAGACACGGAAGAAGAAAACGAGAAAAATAAAACTAGCATGGATGGTATAATGAAAAAGTGTGAACACCGACAACTGGAATGAAATGTGGGAACATGAATATAATGTCGGTGAGGAACACGTACTCCCCCAAGCTTAGGCTTTCGCCTAGCTTGGTCTATGGCCATGGTTGTGATGGATAATGATCGAAATGATAGCTCGTAGAGGCATTCCAAGCCGCCTCCTCGGCCTGTCGTGTGGCCTCGACAGCTGCATTATACTCGTTCACCTCGCTCTCTGTTGGAAAATATCTTTCTTTCTGCTGAAAATCAAAAAGAACAGGAGCAGGCAGAACAACATACAAGGGGTTCCGTTTGTTAAAAATTATTTTATACTCATAAGGTGGCTCAGCACTTGTCAAAAACTTATGTTCCTTCATTGCTTCGGCATTCAAATATTTGTAAGGTATGAGGGGGTCGTTGAATTTGTGCACTACCCCGAATCGTGCAGCCAAGCATGAGGCATAAATTCCTCCATATAAATCACCACCACTCGCATTACGCTGAAGCCTACGTACAACAATAGCCCCAAGATTATAATTTTGAGCACCAGTTATAGCTGTATGAATAAGACTTAGATCAAGGGCACAAAGAGCACTACACTCTTGCTTGCCAACTACACATTTCCCATTGAAAAGTACAAAGTGCCGGATAGAGGGAAAATGAATACTACTAAGCCTAGCTTGCGTAACTCTCCTATCTTCGCCATTGCAAAGACTAGTGAGGAAAAATGCATACTCAGCTGGTTGTGGTACCTCTACCGAGCCCCAACGTGGAATTTTGCATGCATCACAAAATTCATCTAGAGACATGGTATAGGAGCTCTCATAGAGGTGAAATGAAACTCTAAATGTGTGCGGGTGGTACATAAAATTCCGAGTGAATGTACGAGTAAGGTTGTAGAACTGTTGTGGCTTATCTGCGACAAAGCCGGAGAGGCCGACATTGTTAATATATTGGTAAAATTCTTCCTAAATGCCTATCTCTGTCATGAACTCATTGCACGGCCACTGACACGATTCCATATCGACCTATCGCACTGAACTTACCCTTGGTTCCTCATATGATTGGCGTGTTGAGCTTTCACCCAGGGAGGTTTCAGAGGACCTCTGCCTCGAGGAACTTCTCCTAAAGAAATTCATGTCTGCGTACAATTTTCTGAAATTTTTGGGACACCAAATGACATCAACAAAACTTAACAAGATTGATAGCAACTACTCATATGGAGGTCTAGAGGCTATAACAAGCATTCAGACTACTTGAAACTCAAAGAATTCAATATGCAAGCTCATTTGTTGTAGCACCAAGAGCAACTAATTATGCAAAATATAAACCATTAGAACAAAAACTAATTGGAGGAATGGAGGAGTCACATACCAAGGAGCAATTTCCCAAAATAGTTTCGGAAACAGAGCTCCGAACAAAAAGATCAAAAAATCGAGTGTATGAGCAAGAACATGGGGTGAGAGCTGCTGGAGATTTTTTCTGGAGGAGGAAGAAGTGGGTGCGAAGGGATAAGTGAGAGGGGCCCCGTGGGGCCCACATGTCACCAGGGCGCGCCTGGGGTGTGAGGCGCGCCTGGGGTGTGAGGCGCGCCCTGGTGTCATGTGGACATCTGGGGCACTCCCCCGGGTGATTTCAGTGCCAAATATTTTTAAATATCCCACAAAAATTTGTGTAAATTTTTTGTTGCATTTTGAGTACTTTTATTTCTAGGCACTTTTTATTGCATGGATAAATTAGAAAATAGGATAATCATGGCATTATATTTTATTTAACCAAGAAAAACAGAAAATGAAAAGTAGGTACAGAAGGTTGTGCATACTAAATTCATCGACAACATGCCCATCAAAAGAATCCATCAATAAGGTTGATCAAGTCTTATTAATGAACCTCTTCCGAGTAACATGAAACCGAAGAACTATCGTAAAACACTAAGTTACCTCAACGGGGATATGCACATCCCCGATAATGAGAATATCACATTTCTTATTGATAGTGGGAATAGGGAATTGAAAACTTCCGAAAGTAATTGTCAGAGATTTTTCAATAATATTGATACCATTGACTTGAAATTGTTTCTTCGGGAAATGAACCGTATGCTTAGTACCATTGATATGAAAAGTGACCTTGTTTTTGTTGCAATCAATAACAGCCCCTGTAGTATTCAAGAAGGGTCTGCCAAGGATAATTGACATGGTGTCATCCTCAGGCATATCAAGTATAACAAAGTCTGTCAGAATAGTAACATTTGCACCTACAACAGGCACATCCTTACAAACATCGATAGGTATGGCTGTTGACTTGTCAGCCATTTGTAATGATATTTTAGTGGGAGTGAGTTTGTCCAAATCAAGTCTTTTATATAAAGAGAAAGGCATAACACTAACATCAGCTCCTAAATCACATAAAGCAGTTTTAACATAATTTTTCTTAATGGAACAAGGTATAGTTGGTATTCCGGGATCTCCCAATTTCTTTGGTATTCCACCCTTGAAAGAATAGTTTGCAAGCATTGTGGAGATTTCAGTTTCAGGTATCTTTTTTTTGTTTGTGACTATGTCTCTTTCATTTATTTAGCATAAGGAGGCATCTTGATCATATCAGTCAAGCGAGTACGCAAGAAGACTGGCCTCAACATTTCAGCAAAGCGTTCAAAATCTTCATTATCCTTTTTCTTGGATGGTTTAGGGGGATAGGGCATGGTTTTCTGAACCCATGGTTCTCTTTCTTTACCATGTTTTCTAGCAACAAAATCTCTTTTATCATAGCATTTGTTCTTAGAAGGTGGGTTATCAAGATCAACAACTGGTTCTATTTCAACATCATTGTCTATTTCTTTATCATTATCTAGTTGGGTATCCTCATGAACATCTTCATTATTATCATCATCAAGTGGTTGTTCATTACCAGATTGTGTTTCAACATCAGAGATAGAAACATCATTACTCTCTTCCAAAGGTTTTTCTACTTCAGCCTTCAGGTTCACTAGAAGTATGCAGAGTCCTATCATTTTTCTTTTTCTTTCTAGAAGAGCTAGGTGCATCTACATTACTTCTTTGAGAGTCTTGTTCAATTCTTTTTGGGTCACTTTCAGGAAACAGTGGCTCCTGAGTCACTCTACCTCCTCTAGTCATTACTCTAACAACATGATCATGCATATTGTTGTTCATTTCATCAAGCAATTCACTTTGAGATTTAGTGACTTGTTCTAATTGCGTTTGAACCATAGAAGCATTCTTACTAACACACTTAACATCATTAGCAATTCTAAACAATAAGCCACTCAAGCGATCAATCATAATAGAGTTTCGTTTCAACTGGTTCATAACATTGACATTGAAATGTTCTTGCTTGATAATATAGTTGTCAAATTCATTCAAGCATTGTCCAAGAGATTTATTACAAGGAATATCACCTTTATCAAACTTTAAGGAAGAATTTACCTCTACTACCTGTGTCGGTTTATCGAGACCATGTATTTCTTCAATAGGTGATAAATTCTTAACATCTTCAGCTTTAATATTTTTTCCTTCATACTCTTCTTTGCTTCTTGCCTATCCTCGGGACTTAGATGTAAAATACCCCACTTCTTTGGAGTGGGTTTAGGCGGTGGTTCGGGAAGTGTCCACAGCTTGTTTAATAGTTATTTCCCTGAAAACATAACCAACACAACTATCTAGGTAGTCCCTAGAAGCATCGGTTAGTCCATTATAGAAGATATCAAGTATTTCATTTGTCTTAAGAGGATGATCAGGCAAAGCATTAAGTAATTGGCGAAGCCTCCCCCAAGCTTGTGGGAGACTCTCTTATTTAATTTGCACAAAGTTAAATATTTCATGTAAAGCAGCTTGTTTCTTATGAGCGGGAAAATATTTTGCAGAGAATAATTAAATCATATCCCGGGGACTACTCACACAACCAGGAGCAAGAGTATTATACCAATCTTTAGCATCACCCTTTAGCGAGAAAGGAAACAACTTAAGAACATAGTAATAGCGAATTTTGTCCTCATGAGCAAATAGCGTGGCTATATCATTTAATTTAGCGAGGTGTGCCACAACGATTTTAGTTTCATAACCGTGAAAATGATCAGATTCAATCAAAATGATTAACTCGGGATCAACAGAAATTCATAATCTTTATCAGTAACAAATATGGGAGAGGTAGCAAACTTAGGATCATATTTCATTCTCTCCCTCATAGATTTGTCTCTTTTAGCAAGCATAGCAATAAGTTCATGTCTATCATTACAAGAAAGAATAGCTAGAGCGGTATCTTTATCAAAGCACTCTTCATCTATACCTACTAATAAAGCAATGTGCGTTTCTCTGATTTTTTCATCTGTTCAATGTCGAAAAGATTTTTTTCTATCTGACGTGGTACTAAAATTTTGTGCGTTCGTCTATTAGAAAAAGAAAACGTCAGAATTTGTTAGGTGAGCCGCCCTCATTGTGGCCCAGCAAAGCCAGCCCGTTATTTTTCTGCCCACACAGCTGGGGAAAAGCCTATTTGCCACACTGGGCGGCAAATAGTAGGAAATTCGCTCACTGTTTTCTTTTTTGTGCTGTGTTTCTATTTTCCTTTTTTGCTCCTTTCTCTTTTTTTCTATTTCTTTTTTCTTTTATCCCTTTCAAGTGTATTATCTTTTCCCCTTTTTGCGTAAACTGAAACTGTTCAAAAACATCATAATTAAAAAAATCAAATAATTGAAAAAAGTACAGAATTAAAAAAAACATTTTAAAAAATGTTCAAAACTTTAAATATTTGTTTTCATTCCAAAATTAGTTCAACTTTTAAGAAATTGTTCCATTTTCTTTGTGCTTTCCAAAGCTATTCGAGATTTTCCAAAAATATGCATTTAAAAATGTTCCAAGTAAGAAACACGTTCTTATTTCAGTGAAATGTTCACAAATTCAACATAAAGTCTGAGTTTAAAGAAGCACATTTTCTAAAATTGTTCTTAATGTTCAAATATTATTCCTATATTTTAAAAAATGTTAACAAATTTTAAAAAAACTCATGTTTTTCGTACGTGGGCTGCCCTCATTGTGGCCCAGCAAAGCCAACCCATTTCTTTTCCTGCCCACGCTGCTGGAGAAAAGACCTAGTTGTCACATCGGGCGAAAATTAGTTGCAAATTTGCTGGGTTTTTTTTGTGTTGTGTTTCTATTTTTCTTTTTCTGTTTATTTCTCTTTTTTCCGGTTTCTTTTTTCCTTTCAAGTTTTTTTTCTTTTCCTCTTTTTGCGTAAATTAAAAATGTTAAAAAAAACGTTCATAATTCAAAAATATCAAATAATTGAAAAAGTACATAATTCCAAAAAAATCCCGTTTCCTAAAATATTCAAACTTTAAATCTTTATTTTTGTTCCAAAATTGTCTAATTTCTTAAAAAAATCCATTTTCTTTATTTTTTCAAAGTTGTTTGAGATTTTTCCAAAAAAATTATGTTTAAAAAATTTTCAAAGTACGAAAAATGTTCTTATTTCAGTGTAATGTTTGCGAATTCAACATAATTTCCGAGTTAAAGTGACATATTTTCTATAATTGTTCTGAATATTCAAAACATTATTCCATTTTCAAAAATTGTTTGCAAATTTAAAAAAAATCATGTTTTTATAGAGGTTCATGTTTTCAAATAAAACTGTGAATTTTAAATGTTTCAAATTTTGTTGTGTATTTCCAAAATGTACATAATTGCAAAAAAATCAGGATTTCCAAAATTATTCATGTTTCCACGAATATTCAGCAATTTATATATTTTTTAAAAATTCAAAAAATCTTAAATTGTTTCCAATTTGAAATTGTAGTATGTTTTCTAAATATTCGAGCTCACCATTGGTTAGTAGGACTGCGTAGAAGTTCAAAGGGACAACGAATTAACCTGTCAATTTATTTTTAGAACCAGAACTCAGTTGTTATCTAACGGAATAACTGTAAACTAGCTACAATTTCTAAATGAGGTGTCATCTTAAGATAGAGAAGATGGACCGGAGAGGGGGCCTGAGAAATGCTTATTAGGCTAGAGGCGTATAGTTTTTGTTCTATCATTGCAACGCACAGGCATATTTGCTAGTTAGGTTTTCCAACTCTAGTAGGAGGGATAGGCATATCAGGTGAATCACAATTTTCAGTAGTTTCAGCATGTTCAATTTCATTGACTCTATCAACTTGTTAAGTAAGAAATTCACCAAGTGGCATATCAGGCAAAGTACTAGCATCATCATGAGTATCATGCATAGCAGAAGTAGCATCATCAATAACTTGCGATATCTCAGAATTAATAGCAGATGGTGGTGTTACAAATTTACTCATAACAGAAGGTGAATCAAGTGCAGAGCTAAATGGCATTTCCTTACCTCCCCTCATTTTAGAGGGAAAGATTTCAGTCTTTTTGTCTTTCAGTTTTTTCATAGTGATCAGCAGATATAAATCCCAAGTGACTTAGCAAATAAAGCTATGCTCCCCGGCAACGGCGCCAGAAAAAGGTCTTGATAACCCACAAGTATAGGGGATCGCAACAGTTTTTGAGGGTAGAGTATTCAACCCTAATTTATTGATTCGACACAGGGGATCCAAAGAATATTTGCAAGTATTAGCAGTTGAGTTGTCAATTCAACCACACCTGGAAACTTAATATCTGTAGCAGAGTGATCAGTGGCACAGTAATATGATGGTTTGATAGCAGTAGCAAACAGTAGCATCAGTAGTAACAGTGACAACAGTGATTTTGTAGCAGTTGTAACGGTAGCAGCAACAGTAGTAACTTAGCAGAGATCACTATAGGAAAAACTTGTAGGCATTGGATCGGTGACATATGGTGGATGACATTTATCATGTAACAGTTATAACCTAGGGCGACACAGAACTAGCACCAATTCATCAATGTAATGTAGGCATGTATTCCATATATAGTCATACGTGCTTGCGATAATAACTTGCATGACATCTTTTGTCCTACCCCCTCATGGCAGCGGGGTCCATATGGAAACTAAGGGATATTAAGGCCTCCTTTTAATAGAGAACCGGAATAAAGCATTAACACATAGTGAATACATGAACTCCTCAAACTACGGTAATCACCGGAAAGAATCCCCATTATTGTCACTTCAGGGTATGTGGATCATAACACGTAGTAGGTGACTATAACTTGCAAGATCGGATCGAAATAATCATGAAAACATAATAGGTTCATATCTGAAATCATGGCACTCGGGCCCTAGTGACAAGCATTAAGCATAGCAAAGTCATAGCAATATCAATCTCCGAACATAGTGGATACTAGGGATCAAGCCCTAACAAAACTAACTCGATTACATGATAAATATCATCCAACCCATCACTGTCCAACAAGCCTACGAAGGAATTACTCACGCCCGGTGGTGAGCATCATGAGATTGGCGATGAAGAAGGGTGATGATGATGATGATGGCGACGAATCCCCCTCTCCAGAGCCTCGAACGGACTCCAGATCAAACCTCCTTATGAAGAATAGGAGGTGGCGGCGGCTCCGTCTCGTGAAACGCGATGAAACTTTCTTCTTATTTTTTCTCTCCAGAAATCTGAATTTGTAGTCCAAGAATTAGGGTCAGCGGAGCAACGAGGGCCCCACATGCCACCAGGGCACGCCTGGGGTCTGGGGCGCGCCCTGGTGTCATGTGGACCCAGGGTGGCCCCCCTCCGGTGGTTCTTCGCTCCAATAATTTATTAATTTTTATATATCATATAAAAAATTCGCAGAAAGTTTCGTCCAATTCTGAGAACTTTTTTGTTTCTGCACAAAAAAAACTCCATTGCAATTCTGCTGAAAACAGGGTTAGTCCAGGTTAGTTCCATTCAAATCATGCAAATCAGGGGCCAAAACAAGGGCAAAAGTGTTTGGAAAAGTAGATACGTTGGAGACGTATCAATATGGACGTCCACGGTTCCGCTATCGGTCATTGAACGAAGGAGTTTCATTCAGGTCTATGTTTTACAGAACCTATGGGGTCACAAGCTTAAGGTAATCATGATATGCTGAGTGGTAGTAGGACGAGAGTATCGAGGATTTATTTGTGTATTTTTTCATTAATATTCAGAATAGTTTCGAGAGAAACCAGAAGCGTTTCAGGGACACTGGAAGGGTAGTTTATCAGGAAATAACGGGGGTTAAATGCTCCTGGAGGTGTTAAATTATATATAATATGCTCTAGTAATTTTTAGAGGGATTTTATATTTAATGGTGGAAGGAATATTGGGCCACCTTGGCCCAAAGGAAGTGGCGCCTCCTCCCTTCTCCTTGTGGGGTGGGGGGGGGGAATTGGAGAGGGGGAGGAGTCCAACTACTCCTCCCTTGGCCGGCGCCCTGAGGGCCTTTCCCTCCTGGGTGGTTTCCTCCCACTCCCCCTCTAACCTATATATAGTGGAGGATTTTTCCCTTTGGGACATACAAGTTTTGGAGCCTCCTCTAGTTCCTCTAGTTCTAGATCTAGTTGATCCTAGTTGATCAATTATAGCTTGACCTAGATCCTCTAATCCTCATAATCAGAAGCCCAGTGTAATTCTAATCTCCTTCCTCTAATTCTCCGCCTACGATTAGCTCTGGACGGTGAAGCGCTGCCGGATCATGAAGACCGTAAGCTTGCAACCAAGTAGAGAGGTCATGCTTTCGGTCTTCCATTCGAGGGATCGTTCGAGGATGGTTCGCGGTATTGTCATCAACGATTCAAGGGACTCCAAGTACGATCTACACCGACTCATCTACTTATGTTCAACTCTGGAGTCGGTAACGATCGTTGATCCAAACCCCGTAGATGCAAGTTTCAATCTAGATCACATGTCGATGTAAGGGTTGATGTTCTTGCTATGCTTCCCTCGAGTGTTGCTTCGGTTCAGTTCATTGACGGCATGCTGTCTCTTTTCGTAAGGTTCTGACAAGCGATTGACTCTGGCTGTCAACGATCTGCTAACAGGTCCTTGGGCTTCATGATAGTCAAGAATAGGGAACCGTCGCGTACGCAAGAGGGCGATTAAGATGAACGATATTCTAGGGGGTGACGCGTATTGGACGAAGTTTAGTGTGGGGGACAAGATTTTAATTAAGTCTCTTCTTTCACACACCCCAAAAGTTAAAAGAATTATCACATTGATAGTGTGCACGTAGGTAGCTAGTGTTATCTGGTAACCCTTGAAGCCACGTAATTAAAAAAATTCAATCCGATTAGAGGACGTCTAACTTGGTTTTACAAGGTTGCATATGATATGGTATAGCCTTCGTCATGATAATGAGCTTATGTATGAGACGGTTATATGTTGTAATGTTAAGTGGCCTGCGCATCACGGCATGATGGCTAGAGCCACGGGATTGCCACCTTAATGTAATAGATGTAGTCATAGCCTACAAGTTACACGGAGTACCCGGAGCTTCATCAGGCGTGGGAGAACAAAATTGGTGCCACGGCGATAGCTTTCAGAATTGTTGCCACGGTAACAATTCCGAAGAAAACTTCATGAAGACCACGAAGGACCATGCATGGAGACATTCCTGGTGCCCAGGGCTATACCATATCATGTTATTATGAATTGCCTAAGATGTTTATTTCTTTTATTGTTTGCACCCCTTGATTGTAGTCAATTATTAGGGTGATCTCTCACAATAAATATCAAGTTAAAAGGTGATCTTCCCAATGTTGCTACCATATATAACACGTAACATTCTGAAGTGTGTCATGTCCACATGAGTACAAATGGGTTGTGAAGTGTAGGATGGATAAATGGTCAGACCATGTGAGTAGATAACACTCGGTTGTATTAAGGTTCTGGCAGAATCATCCTGAGCATGGAGCACGAAGCGTCGAAAGATGAACAAGAGTCATATGGAGACATGATTGACAAAAGTTTGCCTACCGGTCAAAATTCTCGTCATTAGTGATGTCCACATCAGTGGCTGAGAATAAGATTATGATCTTCAGTCACTTACTATCAATTATGAGAGATATTGATTTGAGTGAGAGTGCATTTTAAATTAAAATTTGTTTTAAACTAGTGCAAACATTAATTATGAAATTGTGTCTAAAATATATTTGTGTTTATCGTTGTAGATCAAATGGCTCGCAATATGTTCAACTTAGCCCCTATGTTAGACAAAGAAAAAATGGTTTCTAATGGTGGAAACTATGCAGATTGGATCCGGAACCTGAGATTTGTTCTCAGAAGTGCAAAGAAGGAGTATATGCTCGATCATCCCCTAGGTGATCCTCCTGCAAAGGATGCACCAGAAAAATTTGTGGATGCTTTCACACCTCGTAGTGATGACTATGAGTCAGTCAAGTGCCTCATGTTGACTTGCATGGATCCTGAACTACGGAAATGTTTTGAACATTCTACTACTCAATTTATAATTGGGTCTCTGAAAGTTCTGTACAAGAAGCAAGCAAGGACCAAACGTTTTGAGATATAAGGCCTTTATTGAATGCAAGATGGCAGAGGGTTCCTCAATGATTGAGCACATAGTGAAGTTCGCTGGCTATGTTGATAGACTGGCTTCTCTAGAGTTTGGAATTCCTCCGACACTCGATACAAACATTGTGCTTTCTTCACTCCCCCATCTTACAATGGTTTTATCATCAATAGTTTCATTCATATCAGAAGTAGCATCATCAATTTCTTGCGACATATCAGATTGAATAACCACTACTAGGGAAAAGCCTAGCAGCAGCGCGGGTTTTAGGCCTATTAGCAGCGCGGACACCCGCGCTACCAATAAGGCGCTACAGCTAATAGTTAGTAGTAGCATGGGTTAAACCCGCGCTACTACTAACTTTGTTAGTAGTAGCGTGTGCCACCCACGCTACTGCTATTACGTACACGCGCTACTACTAACGAAATAGCAGTAGCGTGGGTTAACAACCAACGCTACTAGTATCATTTATACTAGTAGCGCTCAGTTTCCTCCCCACGCCACTACTAACTTATTAGAAATTAAAAAAAATAAACCAGTACACATTATTACACTAGCATTAGAACACATCCAGTAAGAGCATACATAATTGACATGGGCTCCTATTTCATGGTTAACTGGACACCGAAGCCAATAAATGAGCCAAAACCCCATCATTATGCATTGGTACTCACGATTGACCACTTCGAAGAACATGCAAGTATGTATGTCATTAACAATTGGAAACATAAGTTTCTTTGTATCTACTATCACACAGTTCCTCATTCTACCTGTTCTCACTCCAATAATAAGAAAAATGAAAAGGAAAAATAGAGATAATCTGTCGCAATTGCACTTCGGTGTCATGGATTCCGTCTGCCGCTTCAACATCTCATTATCCTGCAGCAATGGAAATTTGCCCAAAATTACCTTTTGCAACAACATAAAATTGCATTGAGATTTCAGAATTAAACATAGGCATATCTCATAGTTTAAAACAAAGGCACTCAACGGAAAAGTGCATAAATTGAGAGAAAACCTTTGGCTAGAATAGCAACACAGCACAGGAGCTACGTTCGGTGGCGGAGCTCACTAATCGGTGGAGAAGGTCGAACTACCAAGTACGTAGCAGCACGACACAGGAGCACCTATGTTAATGCTGCCACACAGTTGATTTAACTCTTACTAGTTCTTACTTGTTCTTACTAAATTTACCAAGTAATAACTATAATAATAAACGTGTCCAGACCTCTTTTTTGGACTTAGGACTCCACATACTGCAGCCTATATGCTGTAAGCAGTTTGCGTCACTACTGAAACAGAACTGAGGTAGAGAGTTTGGTGATGATCATATTAAGTTTAACCAACATTTCACAATTCACATTAGCAAAGATTAAACAAAATCATATGACAGCCCTATCAATTCCTGCTTAACACTTGGAACAAAAAGCATCAAGATAGAACTCAGGAATCAGTAAGTCAGTAAGTTTACCATCGATCATATTCGAAACATATCATACACATCTTACATATTACAATGAAAGTGTGCATTATGCAGATCAACGGCCTAGGTGGATAACGATCTAGGACAGAATATGATTTAGCACTAGGAGCAAACACACTGTAATTTTGAAGAACAGAGCAGTGTTCAAGTCCCCAACAGACCACAATCCCAGACAGGAATAGCGTTGTTCTTTCTTCAAATTACCATACACGGGGAAACAATGACAAGACTGGTTTGTTTTAAAAAAAAGGAAGAGGATGATTAAGTGGTTTTACTTCAGATCAACAACATGTCAAACAAATCACTCTACCAAGGGTACAACTATGAGGTAGGTTGCACCAAACTCTCATCGGAGAGAGGAATAAAAAACGAGAGAGAGAGAGAGAGAGGGAGAGAGAGAGAGAGGACCTTCTATCGTGTGGGCAGTAGCAGGGTCGGAGCAGCCACTCGCCTCGTCGTCCTCCTATCACAGCAGCAGATTTCTACTTGACAAGCAGATAGGAGCACAAAACGCACGCATCAGGTGGCGTCAAGCACATGGCTGCATGTATAACAAAAGGAAAGGCAACTCTCTTCATTTTTCAGTTTCTAAACTAAATACAAAATGATTGTGAAATCTTAGGCATAACCAAAGGAAAGCAGATTTGCAAAATCACTTGAACTTGCTTATACTACACATACAAAGTCCATTTTTTTACTGTTAATATTGATGTTATAACATGTTCAGTTACAAAGATGCAAACTGCACTAGAGTGATTTCAAATCTTGCCACCAGCATGAGTCGAGTTGAGTTGCTAACTAACGAAAGACAAGCACAATGCATATACAAGGTAAATTTTGTAAATACAGGTGGCCAACGTAATTTATTCAGTTTGAAACTTGAGGTGTTGCAAAGTATTGTGCTTCATTTGTTCAAGAATACAGGTAAGTTGGATTGCAAGACCTCTCCTCTTCTCATCTCTGAAAAAATAATTACTTGTTGTGGTGCAGCAAGCAATCGGAGGAAGGAGACGAACAGAGGGTAAGGGGGAGAAGAGAAATGCTTACCTTTCCCCACTTTGGAGGAGAACCATTGAATATGTATGAGCATTCAGGGGCCGACCAGTTTGGAGGAGAACCATTGAATATGTATGAGCATTCAGTGAACGCAGCCCCTATCACCACACCAGCTCCAAGTGCAACTGATGCCCAGCAGGTTGTTGGGCTACCTGTATAAAATAACACAAGTCACAAACATGCATTAGACCATAGATTTAGTGACAGTTACTTCACGAAGTGTAAATTTGAGTTCTTCTCAAAGTGTTTCTTTCGGCATATGCCAACTCTGAATAATTAACAAGTAAATAAGATTATAAAATTTGAGAACATTCAAGAAAAATGCATGAATAATTGCTAGGCAAACTAATAATTATGGATTATCGGGTGGAAAACAGACAATTCACATAGCCAAATAACTTTTTTAATAGTTCCCTTACCAACATCAGATACACAGTAACAAGTTGCATTGCTTACTTTATAGAACTTGTGAAATCAAACTCATTCTGGATACAAATAAAAGGACTCCAAGTTATTCAACAGAATAGGATACAGGGAAACAGTTTGAGATTAGCTGATAACAAGCATCACATAGACATCAATGGACAAGTGTCGGTGTCAAAACCGGCGGATCTCGGGTAGGGGGTCCCGAACTGTGCGTCTAGGCGGATGGTAACAGGAGACGAGGGACACAATGTTTTACCCAGGTTCGGGCCCTTTTGATGGAGGTAAAACCCTACGTCCTGCTTGATTAATATTGATGATATGGGTAGTACAAGAGTAGATCTATCACGAGATCAAGGAGGCTAAACCCTAGAAGCTAGCCTATGGTATGATTGTTGTATGTTGAGATTCCTCCTACGGACTAAAACCCTCTGGTTTATATAGACACCGGAGAGGGTTAGGGTTACACAAAGTCGGTTACAATGGTAGGAGATCTGAATATCCGCATCGCCAAGCTTGCCTTCCACGCCAAGGAAAGTCCCATCCGGACACGGGACGAAGTCTTCAATCTTGTATCTTCATAGTCCAAGAGTCCGGCTGAAGGTATAGTCCGGCTATCCGGACACCCCCTAATCCAGGACTCCCTCAGTAGCCCCCGAACCAGGCTTCAATGACGAGGAGTCCGGCGCGCAGATTGTCTTCGGCATTGCAAGGCGGGTTCCTCCTCCAAATTCCGTGTACCTGTTGAATAATGTCCGGTTTTTGTAATGTAGCGCTCCTTGGCTTCTACGCCCAATAATGGCCCTCTTCCACGTGTCAAACGAATACGAAAAGTCTGGGTGTTTTTACATTCACACCCCTAGCCGCGTAAATGAGCTGCCTATTTAAAGAGATGGGGATTTAGATCCAAACCACACCTTCTCCCCTCCGTGAGTGTTCATCAGAGCGCATCCGACAAAGGTCCATTCTACCATGGCCAGCCATCGCAACTCCTCCTCTCGCCCTTCCAGTCCCAAGCCTGGAGATTGGGAGAGATGCTCCATCCCGCATAGCGAGCTAGTGTTGCTCTAGACCAAGGGATTTCTCCCCCCGGCCTATATGGTCCCGGTTCGAGCCGGACTTGCCACCTATAATGGTGGAGAGCAAGCGGAGAGCACCCCCAATCCCTCCAAAGGAGGGTGGGTATGCCTCGTCCCTTATCTAATAAGAGGACTTGGATTTCCAATTCATCCGTTTCTCCGGGGGCTTCTGGAGTTCTATGGACTCCAACTACACAACCTCACGCCTGCCTCCATATTGCATATCGCGGGCTTCGTTGCCCTTTGCGAGCTGTTCTTGGGCGTTGAGGCTCATTTCGCACTGTGGAAGAGGCTATTCTGCCTGGTGCCCCGTTCTCAGGAGGGGTCAATATATCAAGTGGGCGGAGCCGAAGTGTGGCGCATCGCCAGGACCGGATATTTATCCGGAACCCCAAAGAAGGCGTCCGAGGACTGGCCTTCAGAATGGTTTTATATGGAGGATGTCCCACTGTTGGATCCTGTTCGGATCGTCCTCCCCGAATTCAACAGTGCTCCCCTGAAGAAACGCTTAAGCTGGCGTCCACGGAGCTCTCAGAGAGAAAGTGACAGGGACGTCCTATACCTGATTGGCCGGATAAGGCTATTGGCTCATTCCGGACTAACCATGATTGGAGTCATGGCCGTATGCATCATGCGAGGGGTGCAGCCACTTCAATGTAGAGGCCACCCCATGTGGGATTTTAACGGGGAAGATGACGCCACCCGTTACGGTCGTAAGGGGCCGAACTCGGCTGCCGCTCTGATAAAGATCTTGTCCTCTTTGTACAAGGGAGAAGAGGAGGAATTCCTCCACGTCAACCCCCAGGGTGGATTTACTATGTACAACCCTCTGAGTTGGGTAAGCGGACAATTTTGCTTGCCCATCCGTTTCATATTCCCATGATTAGATATATAGTCTAACGACTTCAACGCAGGAACTGCGTCAGGAAGTAAAGGATATAAACAGCCATCCTCCACAGCCCAAGGATCCAGAACGGTCCCTTGATCCGGCCTCCGAAGAGGATCCGGACATATCTGCGGAGCTGATTGACGGGGTGTTTCATCAGCTGAGCAAGGACGATACCTTGGTGGCCATTACGGCCGATTACCCCGGGTTAATCCCGGCCTCCCACGTAACTGAGACTGGAGTCCCAGCACCTTGGAAAGGGGTCCATTCTCACGTGTTTTCAGTTTCCTGACAACAACCGTGTTTTGCAGGGGAGGTTCCTGAGGCGGGAGGCCGATCCTGCGGCGGCTAGCCAACGAGGGGCTGCAGGGCCCCGTGGGGTAAAAAGAAATGTAGTCTGGACCGAGGCGCCGGCGCAAAGGTATAGCACGCCCTTTTATTCCAGGTGTTATTCCTTCAAGGCATATTAACACTCGTGCTTTGTTCAGGACAAAGAGGCCTCGCCGGACTATATCCGGAGAGGCTGCCAATCGCGCCTCCACCAGCCAGGCTCCACAGCCCGGCCCGGAGGCGGAGGCGAACACGAGGCGCGCACTGGACGCTCCTCCGACAGAGGATGCGGGCAGGCTTTCTACCACCCGTTCCGAGGTGGAGAGTGCCATGAATCACCGGCGCCGCCGGACAGTTCTCCGCGACGCTTGTTTCTCCCAAGAGGCGTTAGATGCCTTCAATTCGGGAGATGTGTATCTCCGTGCAGCTCAAAATGGTCTAGCCAGAGCCACGGAGCAATATGTAAAAGACATACGGGTAAGAATTTAATGGTTATATATATCAGTAGCCCCCGAGACTTGAAACAGTTAGAATAACTGATTTAAGGATCATATGCAGGTTCTTTCAGAGAAGAATACCCAACTGTCCCAGGAGCTAAAAGAGTGCAAAGCCCAACTTGAGGCTGCACTAGCCGCGACAGGGGAGCCCGAAGAGACCCCCTCTGGTAATATATGCTTCAAAAGGATAAGTATTATGCGGCGCGTGTGCGAATCTAACAAATAAAATTGCAGATGGTGCCGGACTAGATCCAGAAAGGCAACAACTCCTGCGCCGGCTAAAGGCTGGTGAGAGTGTGCTGACAAAGGTGAGGCGGGAGAAGAATGATCTTCAAGATGCCAATACTAAGCTGGACGTCGAACTAAAAGATGTTCGTGCCCAGCTGTCGGACTCCGTTAAGGAGAATCAGCGGCTTCGACGCGGCATATTTAGTAAGTGCTTGAACGAACCTTCGGAAAAAAGAGTTCGGCGAGGAAGTCAAATAACAGAGAAATGTCTGTAGGTATGCTAACAGGTCGTCCTGCAGAGGAGATGCCTGGTTCTACGAGTGATCTTCTTCCCGAGCTCTCGCAACTGCACGAGCGAGTGCGGCAGGCGATGCAAGGCGTTGCCCAAGCCTTATGGCCGTCCCTCTCCATGCCCGAGGGCCTTGGAGAGCTTGCAGAGAAGCTGAAGGGAGCGCGACGGCGCTTCCAATTGTGGAAGATATCGGCCTGCCGTCAAGGCGCAAGGGAGGCCTGGGCCATGGTGAAGACGCAGTACACAAGGGCTGACCCAAACCACATGGCCGAGGTCGGACCTGTGGGGCCCGATGGGAAGGAGATCCCTGTAAGCTTAGTGTAAGGCCAAGTAGAATTGGCCGTAAAGTATTCCCGGCAGGACTGTAAGTTAGACAGCCTGCTGGATGGTATTGAAGAGGAATACAATCAGTTATAATGACTATGTAATTTTAATTGACATGTGTAATGCCTTCTAGCCGGATTGTAGATCGTTTGTCGTTGCCGACCTTTTTGCTTCGACCTCGGGACCTCACGGTCCGGAGTGTGTCCGAATACCCTTGCGGTTATATAAGAACCGGGGTATGCATGGAGACCAGGCGTAGGGGTCATTAGTGCTTTATTAGACAAGTGCCCAACTAGTTATGTTATATTACATGGTTAGTAAGAAACATCTTCCAGGGAGAATAGTTCCGTTAGGGGTTCCTTTCCCTGGGAGGCATGCCCTAAAGTGCATGTCCGGACTGCGAATGCAGAAAAAGCATCTGGGGGCACATAAATAAATAAGTAAAAAGGTCATCTTTAGTTCACCGACCGAATATTCCCTTAAGAACGCTAGCTTTCGGATTCACCCAGTCTGAGGTACACATCCGGCTGACCCAGCAGTAACAATCGCAGAGGTGCTCCCTTTACCACCTAGCCGAACAATCGGGAACGTAGGGGTAAGCACAGGAGCCAGGCAACCCAGCTTGGCCAAAACTTAAGTCATATCGATGCATATAATGGTGAATAAAAGGTACATGCAGAAGTCTGCTACATGTGTTGGGCATGAAGCTCGTATAAATAAGCTTCTGTTTAAATAAGCCCCCAGGTGTAGTGAGCACGAGTAGCGCATCACTTATTGAGCCTTTAAGGGCTATAAGAGAGAAAAAGGGGGGAAGGAGAGAAATGTAAGATAGAAAATGTAAAAAATGGACAGAGGAAGGAGACGAACACAGAGTCCGGCGCTAGGCGTCGAATCTTCGGAGACGGGCTGCGTTCCATGGGTTCGGCTCGAGTCGGTTATCCGAGGCATCTCGCAGGCGGTACGCTCCACCAGTCAGGACTTGGTCAATTATGAAGGGACCTTCCCACTTGGGCTTGAGTTTGTCCTTTTTCTTGTCCGGCAGGCGTAGAACTAATTCGCCAACGTTGTAATTTTTAGCCCGCACTTCTCTGCTTTGATATCTTCGAGCCTGCTGTCGATAGAATGCGGAACGGGCTTTTGCCACGTCACGCTCCTCCTCCAAGGTGTCCAGACTGTCCTGCCGATCGAGCTCGGCTTCTCTTTCTTCGTACATGCGCACTCGAGGTGAGTCATGAATTATGTTGCAGGGCAAGACTGCCTCTGCGCCGTACACCATAAAAAATGGTGTGTATCCGGTGGTGCGATTCGGCGTGGTCCGCAGCCCCCAGAGTACGGAGTCTAGCTCCTCTACCCAGTGCGTGTTAGATTCCTTAAGGGACCGCACTAATCTGGGTTTGATGCCGCTCATGATAAGACCATTTGCACGTTCGACCTGACCATTAGTTTGTGGGTGATAGACGGAAGCATAGTCGAGCTTGATGCCCATGTTTTTGCACCAGAGTTTTACCTCATCGGCTGTAAAGTTCGTGCTGTTATCAGTGATGATGCTGTGGGGACGCCATAATGGTGTACGACCCCGGATATAAAGTCTATCACCGGTTCGGATTCGACCGTTTTAATAGGCTTGGCCTCTATCCATTTGGTGAACTTGTCCACCATGACCAGTAAGTATTTTTTCTTGTGGGTTCCGCCTTTAAGGGGTCCAACCATGTCAAGCCCCCAGACCGCGAAGGGCCAGGTGATGGGGATAGTTTGGAGGGCGGTGGGTGGCATATGGCTTTGGTTTGCAAAAAGTTGGCAACCGACGCATCGTTGGACCAAGTCCTGAGCGTTTGCCCGGGCCGTCGGCCAATAAAAGCCTGTACGGAAAGCCTTGCTTACAAGGGACCGAGCTGCAGCGTGATGGCCACCGAGTCCGGCATGAATTTCAGCCAGCAAGTTCTGCCCTTCCTCTTCGGAGATGCACCTTTGAAGTACTCCGGTAGTGCTTTTCTTATAAAGTTCTCCCTCATGTACTTTATAGGCTTTAGATCGCCGCACTATGCAGCGTGCCTCGTTTTGGTCCTCTGGGAGTTCCTTCCTAGTAAGGTAGGCTAGGAAAGGTTCTGTCCATGGGGCGATGACGGCCATTATTACGTGGGCTGAAGTTGTAATTTCATTGGCAGAGCCTCCGATTATGTCAGATTGTTCGGCGTCGGACAATGCGGCTGGGTCCGGGCTAATATTACCAGGTTCCCCTTCCCATACTACGGATGGCTTGAACAACCTTTCCAAGAAGATGTTGGGGGGGGGGACTGCATCGCGTTTTGCGCCGATGCGTGCCAGGACGTCTGCCGCCTGATTGTTTTCTCGGGCTATATGGTGAAATTCGAGCCCCTCGAACCGAGCTGACATTTTTAGGACGGCGTTGCGGTAAGCTGCCATTTTTGGATCCTTGGCATCGAAGTCTCCATTTATCTGGGATATCGTGAGGTTCGAATCCCCGCGCACCTCTAGGCGTTGAATGCCCATGGATACTGCCATCCGAAGACCATGTAGAAGGGCCTCGTATTCGGCTGCATTGTTGGAGTCCGTGTACATAATCTGGAGCACATATCGGACTGTGTCTCCTGTGGGGGATGTCAAAACAATGCCAGCCCCTAGACCGGCCAACATTTTGGAGCCGTCGAAATGCATGATCCAGTTTGAATATGTGCCGTACTCTTTAGGGAGTTCGGCCTCCGTCCATTCTGCGATGAAGTCGGCCAAAACTTGTGACTTGATAGCTCGCCGTGGCTTATAAGTTATGTCGAACGGGAGGAGCTCGATGGCCCATTTTGTAATCCGGCCCGTTGCATCGCGGTTGTTTATAATATCGTTGAGTGGTACTTCCAATGCTACTGTGATTGAACACTCTTGAAAGTAGTGTCGTAGCTTCCGGGATGCCATGAATACCGCGTATGCAATCTTTTGGTAGTGCGGGTACCGTGATTTGCATGGAGTGAGGACAGTGGACACGTAGTAGACTGGCTTTTGAAGGGGGAATTTGTGTTCGTCCGTTTCCCGCTCGACGACGAGTACTGCACTGACAACCTGATGGGTTGTTGTAATGTACAATAGCATTGGTTCGCCGATGTTTGGCGCGGCCAGGACTGGGTTTGTTGCCAATATGGCTTTTATTTCATCGAGTCCGGCCGTGGCGGCATCCGTCCACTTGAAGTGTTCGGTGCGCCGAAGGAGGCGATAGAGGGGTAGTGCCTTTTCTCCCAAACGGGAGATAAAGCGGCTTAGAGCCGCCACACATCCGGTTAATTTTTGTATTTTTTTGAGGTCCTTTGGGATATCCAATTGTGAGAAAGCTCGGATCTTGGCTGGATTTGCTTCGATTCCTCTACCGGATACAATGAAGCCCAAGAGCTTTCCGGCTGGAACACCGAAAACGCATTTTTCTGGGTTGAGCTTGATGTCATATGTTCGGAGGTTATCAAATGTAAGCCTCAAGTCGTCTACTAGAGATTCGACATGTCTTGTTTTGACGACCACATCATCCACGTACGCCTCCACTGTTTTGCCGATCTGGTTTGCCAGACATGTCTGAATCATGCGTTGATATGTTGCGCCGGCGTTTTTGAGCCCGAAGGGCATTGTGTTGAAGCAGAATGGGCCGTATGGTGTGATGAATGTCGTTGCGGCTTGGTCTGACTCTGCCATCTTGATTTGATGGTAGCCGGAGTATGCGTCGAGGAAACACAACGAATCGTGTCCTGCAGTGGCGTCGATAATTTGATCGATGCAGGGGAGGGGGAAGGGATCCTTTGGGTAAGCCTTGTTAAGGTCTTTAAAATCAACGCACAGGCGCCAGGATTTGTCCTTCTTTGGTACCATCACCAAGTTTGCTAGCCAGTCCGGATGTTTTATATCTTTGATGAATTTGGCCTCCAATAGCTTGGCTAGCTCCTCTCCCATTGCCTTTCTCTTGGGTTCAGAGAAACACCGAAGGGCTTGTTTGACAGGTTTGAATCCTTTTAGGATATTTAAGCTATGTTCGGCCAGCCTGCATGGGATTCCTGGCATGTCTGAAGGGTGCCAGGCAAAAATGTCCCATTTCTCACGTAGGAACTCTCGCAGTGCGGCGTCTACATCAGGGTTTAATCGTGCCCCGATGGAAGCAGTTTTATTGGGGTCCGTTGGATGGACCTGGAATTTGACTATTTCATCCGCTGGTTTAAAGGAGGTGAACTTGGATCTTTTGTCGAGTATCACATCGTCCCTGTTAACCGTGGAGCGCAGCGTAGTCAGTTCGTCAGCCGCTAGGGCTTCGGACAGTGCCTCAAGGGCCAATGCGGCTGTCTTGTTTTTGGCGCGGAGTGCTATGTCCGGATCACTAGTGAGAGTGATGATTCCGTTCGGCCCGGGCATCTTGAGCTTCATGTACCCATAATGGGGTATTGCTTGGAAGATTGTAAACGCTTCCCGCCCTAGCAGAGCGTGGTATCCGCTACTGAATGGGGCCACCTGGAATTTGACCTCTTCGGACCTATAATTATCCGGCGTGCCGAACACCACATCTAGTGTGATTTTTCCTGTACAGCACGCTCCCGACTAGGGATTATTCCTCTAAAGGTTGTGCTGCTTCGCTCAATGCGGTTCCAGTCTATTTCCATTTTTTTGAAGGGTTTCCTCATAAATGAGGTTCAATCCGCTGCCTCCGTCCATGAGTACCTTGGTGAGGCGAAAGCCGTCCACAATTGGACTGAGGACCAATGCGGCTGGTGCTCGAGCTGTTCGGAATTTAGGTTCATCACTGGCATTAAAAGTAATAGCCGTGTCACTCCATGGGTTTATTGTTGCTATTTGATAGACTTCGGCGAGGCTGCGGAGTGTTCTTTTTCGCATGTTATTTGATGCGAAAGTCTCGAAGACTGTTAAGACTGTACTGGAGTCCCTGAGGTGGCTTTCTGCGGCCTCCGGAATTAGGAGTTCTTCACCCATTTTGGCCACCTGCCGGAGTATCCAACATGCTCTAAGGCTGTGAGTTGGTGTGGCGTCCTCTGTACTATGAATTTTACAGGGTCCATTAAGCCATCCCTCCAGTACGGTTCCATGCCCTGTAGAGGGTTTTGGTTTTTTGGTTTTTAACCCGGGTGTCTGATGATGATGCACCCTTTTATTTCGGACGAGGTTTCTATTCAGGGCCGGATTGTCCCAAAATTTTATTTCGGTTTTCCAGGCGCTTTCCATCGCACAGTACTTTTGTACTATGGACGCCAAGTCAGTGAAGCGTGTAATATCACGATGACTTATGGAGTTAAGGATTCCCTTGTCCGTGCAATTATTGCAGAAGATTGATATTGTGTCTTCCTCACGGTAGTCCTTTATCCTGTTCATAACCAGGAGGAACCTCGCCCAGTAATGATGTACTGTTTCTTCGGGCTTTTGCCTGATTTGGGATAGATCGCTTATGTTTGGGTGGGTGGGTGGAATTAAATCCGAAACCTCACCCAATCTGAGACTCAGAGGCCAAGGAGTTTCCGAACTCTGAAGTTTGGATTCTTGGATGTTGTCCAATGAATCTAGCCTGTTGCCTGATTCTAAGTTCAGGTCTTGAGTTACATCCTCCCCTCCGTGGGTATCCGGCTTGGAGGGATCGGGAATCCGGACGTAGCTAGTCCTTAAGATAGATGAAGGGTCGCCGCACTGCGCCTCTACCACGGCAACATGATGGGTGACTTGGGGAGAATTAATCTCTCTTAGATCGGGTTTAAGCCCAACCTGGTCATAATCCGTAGTGACCCCCAAGGCGGCGATGCGATCCAAGAGCTCGTTTACAGAAGAGAGCTCCATTGGATCCAACTGCTCGACGAGTTCCGAGCTGACGTGAAGATTGCTTTTGATGACCCGAGAGGTCACCGTCAGCGCAACAGCCGAACAGGCGGTCATAAGAAAACCACCTAGCCGGAGAGTTTGGCCGACAGCCAAGGCTCCCTTAATAACGGCGCCGTCTTTAAAGATGGGAAGAGGCATCCGTCCTGATTGCGACGGCACAGAGGAACTCTCAATGAAAGCACCAATGTCGGTGTCAAAACCGGCGGATCTCGGGTAGGGGGTCCCGAACTATGCGTCTAGGCGGATGGTAACAGGAGACGAGGGACACAATGTTTTACCCAGGTTCGGGCCCTCTTGATGGAGGTAAAACCCTATGTCCTGCTTGATTAATATTGATGATATGGGTAGTACAAGAGTAGATCTACCACGAGATCAAGGAGGCTAAACCCTAGAAGCTAGCCTATGGTATGATTGTTGGATGTTGAGATTCCTCCTACGGACTAAAACCCTCCGGTTTATATAGACACCGGAGAGGGTTAGGGTTACACAAAGTCGGTTACAATGGTAGGAGATCGGAATATCCGCATCGCCAAGCTTGCCTTCCACGCCAAGAAAAGTCCCATCCGGACATGGGACGAAGTCTTCAATCTTGTATCTTCATAGTCCAAGAGTCCGGCTGAAGGTATAGTCCGGCTATCCGGACACCCCCTAATCCAGGACTCCCTCAACAAGCCCCTAAAGTTCGAGAATGAAACTGACTTAGGACTCCACATACTGCAGCCTATATGGTGTAAGCAGTTTGCCTAGCAATTATTCATGCATTTTTCTTGAATACCACAATTCCAATCAGACAAAGCGTTGTTCTTTCTCTAAAAAAATACCAGACACGAGGAAATGATGGTAAGACTGAATTATTTTCAGAACCATGATTCACCAAAACCATTCCGAGAGCATGACTAACACCAGGGAAGCATTGTTCACACCAATAAAATCACAAACAAAAGTTTCCCTGGCTAACAGTCAAAGCCATCACATAGCCTAGCCCAATTCAAGCACGTCCTGCTATTCATACGCTGGCTGACGAATCAATTGAAATGAGACTCTGGCCTCTGCAGAATACAAACATACAGGAAATAAAACGTAAGCGAATTTTTGCTTACAATCATCGGAATCTCAGAGCACTCGACGCAAATTTGGGGCTCCAATCACGCAGGAAACAATCAATCTACAGCACCCTAAAGCAGGGCATGCGCATTAGTAACGTTCCCAAATGTTTTTGCCTGGAGGAGCGCGCCCTACCTATGCAGCTAGGGAATCCCTCATCAGATTAGGCCAATTGAGATGGAACACGAGCATTATTTTCGCGCAACCCTAGATCATGAGATACCCACGAAGGCGCGGCGAACAGATCTCGTGATGCAGCGAGGGGAATGGAGAGGTGAGGCGGAGGGGGTTGGGGGCTTACGGAAGAGGATGAGGCCTCCGAAGGCGCCGGCGAGGGAGGAGTAGGCGACGCGGCGGATGGAGAGGTCGAGGCAGGCGTCCCACTTGGCGTCGAGGTCGTACCACGGTGGGATCCCGGACCTGGTGGGCGGGGACGGCTTCGTTGCCGGCACTGGGGCTGGGGCGGGGGCGGGCAGCGGCGCGAGACGAGGAGCGGCGGGCGCGCGGCCGCCGGCGTGGCGCACGTGGCGGGGGGCATGGGGGCAGACGGACGGAGGAGAGGAGGTGGAAGGGAGGCCGGCGGCGAGTGGGTTGGGAGAGGAGAGGAGGTTGGGAATCTGGATCGGGCTACGTTTTTTTTGAGACAGACGGGGGGTGGGTGGTGTGGGACGGTTGGTGGGGTGGGAGGTGGTGGTGGGGTGGGAGTGTGGATCGGACCGGGGTGGACACGCTTAGTCGTAGCGTGTGGGTCTTACCTACGCTACTACTACTTACTTAGTAGTAGCGCCCGTTTTATACCCCTCGCTACTACTATGGCCTATCCCGGGGGTATTGTTGGAGACCATTTAGTAGCAGCGCGGGTTTATACCCCTCGCTACTTCTATCAATTTAGTAGTAGCGCGGTTTTTATACCCCTGGCTACTACTAATTAGCAGTAGCGCCCATTTTTAAACCGCGCTACTGATAAACTTCTGTGTATAAGGTTTTCCCTAGTAGTGAACAGGTGGTGGTGTCGCAAGCTAAATTAAAACAGAAGGTGAATCAAGTGCAGAGCTAGATGGCAGTTCCTTACCTCCCCTCGTCTTAGAGGGAACGATCTTCATTCTAGTGTCTTTCAGATTCTACATAGTGATAATTGTATAATTCCTCAAGTGAACTCAATAAGAAAAGCTATGCTCCTCGGCAACGGCGCCAGAAAAAAGGTCTTGATAACCCACAAGTATAGGGGATCGCGACAGTCTTCACGGGTAGTATTCACCCAATTTATTGATTCGACACAAGGAGAGCTGAAGAATACTTATGATCCTTAGCAGTTGAGTTGTCAATTCAACCACACATGGGAATTAATATTTCTGCAGCAAAGCATTTAGTAGCATAGTAGTTTGATAGTTTTGATAGTAGCGGTAACGGTAACAAGAGTAGCAGAACAGTAACAATAGCAGTTTTGTACTAATTGTAATAGCAGCGGCAGGAATAGTAACTTAGTAAGAATCAATATGAGCAAAGCATATGCATTGGATCAGTGATGGATATTTGTGTTGGATGGCATCTAGCATGTAACAGTTACAACATAGAGTGATCAACAATAGCTCCAGTTCATCAATTTAATGTAGACATGTATTCCACATATAGTCACGCGTGCTTATAATAGGAACTTGCATGACATCTTTTTTCCTACCCTCCCATGGTAGCAGGGTTCATTAGGAAACTAAGGGATATTAAGGCTTCCTTTTAATAGAGAACCGGAACATAACATTAACACATAGTGAATACATGAACTCCTCATACTACGATCATCACCAGAAAGAATCCCAGTTTTTGTCACCTTGGAGTATGCGGATCATAACATATAGTAGGTGACTATAACTTGCAAGATTGGATCAAAGACTCAATCATATTCATGAAAACGTAATAGGTTCAGATTTGAAATCATGGCACTCGAGCCCTAGTGACAAGCATTAAGCATAACAAAGTCATAGCAACATCAATCTCCGAACATAATGGATACTTGGGAACAAGCCCTAACAAATTGACTCGATTACATGATAAATCTGATCCAACTCCATCACCGTCCAGCAAGCCTACGAAGGGATTACTTACTCCCGGTGGTGAGTGAGGGAGTCCTGGATTAGGGGGTGTCCGGGTAGCCGGACTATACCTTCAGCCGGACTCCTGGACTATGAAGATACAAGATTGAAGACTTTGTCCCATGTCCGGATGGGACTTTCCTTGGCGTGGAAGGCAAGCTAAGCGATGCGGATATTCAGATCTCCTACCATTGTAACCGACTTTGTGTAACCCTAACCCTCTCCGGTGTCTATATAAACCGGAGGGTTTTAGTCTGTAGGACGAACCTCAACATACAACAATCATACAATAGGCTAGCTTCTAGGGTTTAGCCTCCTTGATCTCGTGGTAGATCTACTCTTGTACTACCCATATCATCAATATTAATCAAGCAGGACGTAGGGTTTTACCTCCATCAAGAGGGCCCGAACCTGGGTAAAACATCGTGTCCCTCGTCTCCTGTTACCATCCGCCTAGACGCACAGTTCGGGACCCCCTACCCGAGATCCGCTGGTTTTGACACCGACATTGGTGCTTTCATTGAGAGTTCCTCTGTGTCGTCACTTTTAGGCCCGATGGCTCCTTTGATCATCAACGACGATGCGGTCCAGGGTGAGACTTTTCTCACCGGACAGACCTTCGTCTTCGGCGGCTTCGCACTGCGGGCCAATTCGCTTGGCCGCCTAGAGCAGATCGAAAGCTGTGCCCCTGGCCATCAGGTCAGGTTCGGAAGTTTAAACTACACGGCTGGCATCCGCGGGGACTTGATCTTCGACGGATTCGAGCCACAGCTAAGCGCGCCGCACTGTCTCGATGGGCACGATCTAGCTCTGCCGCCGAACAGTGTCCTGGAGGCCGCACGCGCATTGGTTCCGACCCTTAATTCGGAGCCTGCTGCGCCGATCGAGGATGAGTGTGGTTGGACACCACCTAGGGGGCTGTGATCTGAAAGGCGATCGAGCCGAACACCAGCCCCGCACTCCGCATGGCCCGTGACTCCGAGGAGCCCGATTCCTCTCCGAACTCCGAACCCCTCGCGCGCCTGCCAATCGAATCCGATTGGGCGCCGATCATGGAGTTCACCGTCGCGGACATCTTTCAGCACTCGCCCTTCGGCGATATCCTGAAGTCGCTCAAGTCTCTCTCTTTATCAGGAGAGCCCTGGCCGGACTATGGTCAGCAAGGTTGGGATACGGACGATGAAGAAATTCAAAGCCCACCCACCACCCACTTCATAGCCACTGTCGATGACTTAACCGACATGCTCGACTTCGACTCCGAAGACATCAACGGTATGGACGACGATGCAGGAGACGAACAAGAACCAGCACCTTTAGGGCGCTGGAAGGCCACCTCGTCATATGACATATATATGGTGGACACTCCAAAAGATGGAGATGGCGATGGAACAGCAGAGGATGACGCATCCAAGAAACAGACCAAGCGCCGGCGTGAACGGCGCCGCTCTAAATCCCGCCAAAGCAAAAACGGTGATTCCGGTACGGGAGATAATACTACTCCGGATAGCGCCGAAGAACACCCCCTCCAACAAGATTCGGCACAGGAGGATGGAGAAGCCAGCCCTCACAAGAGAGCGGCAGACAGAGAGGTTGAGGATGATAATTATATGCCTCCCTCCGAAGACGAGGCAAGCCTCGACGACAACGAATTCGTCGTGCCATCGGATCCCGCCGAACAAGAGCGTTTTAAACGCAGGCTTATAGCCACGGCAAGCAGCCTCAATAAAAAACAGCAACAGCTTAGAGCTAATCAAGATTTGCTAGCTGACAGATGGACTGAAGTCCTTGCGGCCGAAGAGTATGAACTTGAACGCCCCTCCAAGAGTTACCCAAAGCGCAGGCTGCTACCCCGATTAGAGGAGGAAGCACCTACATCACCAGCGCATGACATGGCCGACCGGCCACCCCGTGGCCGTGATAGAGAGGCCTCTCGGCCCTCCACTCAAGCCATGCCCCGGCGCCGCCCAAAACATGCTAAGGCATGGGAAAACGCACCAGACCTGCGAGAGATACTGGAGGACAAGGCAAGACAAACAAGATCGATCTACGGATCGCGTGGACGCCCTACGGCACGTGATGGTGATCATCACCCCGGACATAATAAATCCGGCCGGGCCAAACACAATAGACAAAGCTCTTTTGGGCTGCGTCGTGATATAGCCCAGTACAGAGGCGCCGCACACCCACTATGCTTCACAGATGAAGTAATGGATCATAAAATCCCTGAGGGCTTCAAACCCGTAAACATTGAATCATACGATGGCACAGCAGATCCTGCGGTATGGATCGAGGATTATCTCCTTCATATCCACATGGCCCGCGGCGATGATCTACACGCCATCAAATACCTCCCGCTCAAACTTAAGGGATCAGCCCGGCATTGGCTTAACAGCTTGCCAGCAGATTCAATCGGTTCTTGGGAGGACCTGGAAGCCGCATTCCTCGACAACTTTCAGGGTACCTATGTGCGGCCACCGGACGCTGATGACCTAAGCCACATAATTCAACAGCCAGAGGAATCGGCCAGGCAATTCTGGACACGGTTCCTAACAAAGAAAAACCAAATAGTCGATTGTCCGGACGCAGAGGCCCTAGCAGCCTTCAAGCATAACATCCGCGACGAGTGGCTTGCCAGGCACCTTGGACAGGAAAAGCCGAAATCTATGGCAGCCCTCACGACACTCATGACCCGCTTTTGCGCGGGATAAGACAGCTGGCTAGCTCACAGCAACAACTTAACCAAGAACCTTGGTAATTCAGATACCAAGGACAAAAGTGGCAGGTCGCACCGGAACAAGCAAAAACGCCGCGTTAACAGCGACATCAACGAGGATACGGCAGTCAATGCCGGATTCCGAGGCTACAAATCCGGTCAGCAGAAAAATCCATTCAAAAGAAATACTCAGGGCCCATCCAGTTTGGATCGAATACTCGACCGCTTGTGCCAGATACATGGCACCCCCGAAAAGCCAGCCAATCACACCAACAGAGATTGTTGGGTGTTCAAGCAGGCAGGCAAGTTAAATGCCGAAAACAGAGACAAGGGGCTGAATAGTGACGACGAGGAGGAGCCTAGGCCGCCGAACAACAGTGGACAGAAGGGTTTTCCCCTACAAGTGCGGACGGTGAACATGATATATGCAACCCACATCCCCAAAAGGGAGTGGAAGCGTGCATTACGGGACGTATACACGCCGGAGCCAGTCGCCCCAAAGTTCAACCCATGGTCCTCCTGCCCGATCACTTTTGATCGAAGGGACCACCCCACTAGCATCCGTCATGGCGGGTTCGCCGCATTGGTTCTAGACCCAATTATTGACGGATTTCATCTCACAAGAGTCCTTATGGACGGCGGCAGTAGCCTGAACCTGCTTTACCAGGATACAGTGCAGAAAATGGGCATAGATCCCTCAAGGATTAAGCCCACCAAAACGACCTTTAAAGGCGTCATACCAGGTGTAGAGGCCAACTGTACAGGTTCAGTCACACTTGAAGTGGTCTTCGGATCTCCGGATAACTTCCGAAGCGAGGAGTTAATCTTTGACATAGTGCCGTTCCGCAGTGGCTATCACGCACTGCTCGGGCGAACCGCATTCGCAAAGTTCAATGCGGTACCGCACTATGCATACCTCAAGCTCAAGATGCCAGGCCCTCGAGGAGTAATCACGGTCAATAGAAACACCGAAAGCTCCCTCCGAACGGAGGAGCACACGGCAGCGCTCGCAGCAGAAGTACAAAGGAGCCTCTCTAGGCAATTCTCCAGTCCGGCCTTCAAAAAGCCGGACACTGCCAAGCGCGCCCGGAGTAACCTACAACAAGACCGCCTGGCACGTTCCGAGCTAGCTTAGCAATGCGGCCCCCAACCCTAGCCCTCGCGATATAGCGAAACCAGTGCTTCGCGTACATAACTACGCTCTTGAACTACCATGGGCACAGGGGGAGGGGCACCATCACGGCACGCCCAAAACACGGCTTAAACCGTACTAGGGGCTGCCGAATTCTTTTTAAAATTTTCTCTTACTTTCAGGACTCCATACTTCGGACGACCTGTTCGGCAATTCAACTGCCGCACAAACGATGCAAGAACCAGGGAAGCAGACAAGCCATGCCGCATTATGGAACTCCCAGGTGGTCTCTATCACGAGCAGTATACCTATTTTGAATACAATTCCGCGGCCTGCCCCTGGCCAGGACATGTTAAATAGTCCAATTTCTTTTGCTTATCGCACTATTTGTATCGTTCTGCTTGGATAGCAGCCTTCTTATAAACAATGCATAGCTTTTTGTCTATCTTTTGCATTACCTTTTTTATAAATATATGTTCATTCATGACATGTTGCACCCGTACACTGTGGTATGGCAAATACGCCAGGGGCTCCAGTACCCCTTAATATGGCGTGAGAAGTCCGAACACTTTCACAAGTGCGGCACTCCGAACTTATAGCATTATATGCATTGGCTCCGAATCATGATTTGGGTCAATAGTTGGGTTTTCCCGGCTCCTATGTTTTGGTGCCTTACGTTCCGCTATATCGGCTAAGGTAGCACTAGGAGAACTACTGCGATTGTGCCCCAGTTGAGCTGGGCTGAGCACCTCAGTAGAGAAAGCTAAAACTGACTGTCATGATAAGGCGAGAGACCAGTCGCTGTTCAAGAGGTTATTTGAGTCCTTAAAGACTTATGCCTCTTAGAGCGAGGAGCTGGCTTTGTCTGGCCAAAGGCGTGGATAGCGCCCCGAACTCGGTCTTCCGAATACTAGGGGCTTCGCCGAAATTTAAAATTATAGAGTTCTATGGCTAAGTGAGAGTGTTCAAGCATTATAGTCCAATTGCCTTGTTCGTTGTGCTGAGCGCCTCCCTCGAAGGACCCAAACATGGGAAAAAGAGCGCTCAGGTTTATCCCGAACACCCCAGCACTAGTGGCATGGGGGCAGAAGCCGACGACTGGCCATCTCTCAATTTTTTGATAAACGGCCGCACAGAAAGTAATATTTTAAATTCAACATGCATTGCTTAGCGCATATGAACAAGTTTTCAGCGCACAGGATAACACGAGCGAGTTCATTCAAAAATTACATCCTTGGTACATTCATCCGCCATGAGGCGGGCACCCTTCAGTACATCCCTATAATAGTTCTCGGGTTTGCGATGCTCTTTCTCCGGCGGAGGCCCGTCCTTCACAAGCTTCTCGCCGTCCAGCTTGCCCCAGTGCACCTTAGCACGGGTAAGGGCCCTACGGGCACCTTCGATGCAGACGGAGCGCTTGATGACCTCGAGCCTTGGACAGGCCTCCACCAGCCGCCGCACCAATCCGAAGTAGCTCCCAGGCAGGGCCTCTCCAGGCCACAGCCAAACTATGAAGCCTTTCATGGCCAGTTCGGCCGCCTCGTGGAGCTCGACCAGCTGCTTCAGCTGGTCGCTCAAGGGCACAGGGTGTCCGGCCTCAGCATACTGAGACCAGAACACCTTCTCTGTCGAACTGCCCTCTTCGGCTCGGTAGAATGCGGCGGCATCAGATACGCTCCGGGGAAGATCTGCGAATGCTCCTGGAGAGCTCCGGATTCGGGTAAGTAACAAGTAGCTTACTTTCGTATGTTTGCTTTGCATAAAGAATGCCTTACCCGCCGCTATCTTTTTCACCGCATCCAACTCCTGGAGGGCCTTTTGGGATTCGGCCTTGGCTGACTTGGCAGTCTCGATGGCCGCCGCGAGCTCGGACGCTCGCGTCTTCGAGTCAAGCTCCAAACTCTCATGTTTTTTCATGAGAGCCTGAAGCTCTTGTTGCACCTTGCCGACCTGCGCCTCAAATTTCTCCCGCTCGGTGCGCTCCGTGGCCGCTTTCTTCTCAGCCTCGGCCAGCGCCTGCTTGAGGGTTGCCACCTCAGATGTGGCCCCTACAATAAGCAGCATAATCCTGTCATGTTTCGCAATTGCATCTTTTTTATATATTTCTATAAGGTATCTCTTACCTTCCTTCACCTCGAGCTGCCGCTTGGCAAGGCCGAGCTCTTGCTCGGTCCGCTCGATGCCCTGCTTCAGGGCACCCACCTCCGCAGTCAGTGCGGCGGTGGCTAGCAGTGAAGCCTGCATACACATATTGACTCTTTTTTGTTAGACTCCTGCGAAATTTTTTAGATCCTCTATTCGGCTTTTCTTTCTGAACGCCAAACAGAGCATCAGGGGCTACTGTCTATGCGGTAATATTTTTACATATTTTTACTTACCTCGAAGCCTGTTAGAAGGCTAGCACAAGCTTCAGTCATTCCGCTCTTGGCGGACTGAACCTTCTGAAGCACCGTACTCATGATAGCACGGTGCTCCTCGTCGATGGAGGCGCCCTTAAGCACCTCCAGCAGATTGTCCGGCGCCTCCAGTTGGACGGAGGCCACCGGCTTAGTAGGCTTGCTCCTCTTAGAAGGAGGTCGCCTGCCGCAGTCCGGAACCGTTGAGGATTCCGGCGCGGTGTCCGGCTCAAAGCCGGACTTGGAGCCCTGGGCGGTCTTGTCCCCTTTACTCCCGGAGTCCGGGAGGTCGCCTCGCGGCTCCTCTAGGACCACCTCCTCTTGGCCCGGAGCTTGTCGCGACGCCACTTCGGCGTCGTCCGCAGTGCGGGGGGAGGCAGCAGGCGGAATTGAATTCACGTCCGATGAATCCGGGGAGCCGCTCGATGACTCGTCGAGCCCGGCCTTGGGCGGGCTGCATAATTATATTCGACATTAGGGAAAGCTGTGCAACAAAGGAATATTATGAGTTACTCTGGTATCCGAATACTTACGATTTCGCCAGGCGCTTGGCCCTGTCCGGCCACTCCTCTTCGCCCTCGTCGGCGTCGGTGGAGTAGTCCGGGGGAAGGGTCTTCCCCTTCTTGGACCCTTCGGCCTCCCCTGTTGGGGCGGCCTTCCTCTTCTTTCCTCCCCCCGCTGGAGGGGGAGAGGATTCTTCTTCCTCCTCCTCGTCTTCACGGGAGGAGTGCGTCTCGGATTCGTCAGACGATGAGTCCGACACCACCGTACGCCGGGAACTCTTGCGAGTCCCCGTGGCCTTCTTCTTGGCCTTCTTCTCTGGCACCACGTAAGGTGCCGGAGCCAGCAGCTTCGATAAACGAGCATCTGCTGGGTCTTCGGGCAAAGGAGCCGGACAATCGATTTGTCCGGACTTCGCCTGCCACTCCTGTCAAAGGTTAGGGAGTTTAGATCCCGCATAGAGTCAAACTATGAGAAACAAATGTCCTGTAAAAGGTAAAGATAACTCACCGCACTAGCTGGACGCTGCGTGCTGAATCCGCGATCCTTGGATGCGGATGCGGGAGCCTCGGCGCCTTTCAAAAGCACCTTCCAGGCGTCTTCGTACGTCGTGTCGAAGAGCCTATTCAAAGTTTGGTGCTGCGTTGGGTCAAACTCCCACAAATTGAAGGCCTGTTGTTGACACGGGAGGATCCGGCGGACGAGCATAACCTGGACTATATTGACAAGCTTGAGCTGCTTGTTCACCAGGGACTGGACGCATGTTAGCAGTCCGGTCACCTCTCCCTCGTTGCCCCATGCCAGGCCCGTCTCTTTCCAGGACGTGAGCCGCATAGGGGGTCCGGACCGGAACTCGGGGGCTGCGACCCAATCAAGGTCGCGCGGCTCGGTGATGTAAAACCACCCTGACTGCCACCCCTTCAAGGTCTCCACAAAGGAGCCCTCGAGCCATAGGACGTTGGCCATCTTGCCCACCATGGCGCCTCCGCACTCCGCCTGGCTGCCGCGCACCACCTTTGGCTTGACGTTGAAAGTCTTGAGCCAAAGGCCGAAATGGGGGCGGATGCGGAGGAAGGCCTCGCACACGACGATAAACACCGATATGTTGAGGACAAAGTTCGGGGCCAGATCATGGAAATCCAGGCCGTAGTAGAACATGAGCCCCCGGACGAATGGGTGGAGAGGAAAACCCAGTCCGCAGAGTAAGTGGGGAAGGAATACAACCCTCTCATGGGGCCTAGGGGTGGGGAGGAGCTGCCCCTTTTCAGGAAGCCGGTGCGCGATGTCGTTAGATAGGTATCCGGCCTTCCTTAGCTTTTTGACATTGCCCTCCGTGACGGAGGAGACCATCCACTTGCCTCCCGCTCCGGACATTGCTGGAGAAGGTTGAGGTGGGAAGTGCGGGCTGGGCGCTGGAGCTCAGGTGCGCAGAAGATGGATAGGCAAAGGAGGAAGAAGGCGTAGGTAAAAAGGTGGATCCTTATCCCCTTATATGGGCGGATGCGGCTATGTGTCCCCACCAGCCTGGTAAAACTCGCTTGCCTCCCAAGCGCCGTGATAAATGGCGCGGTTGGGTTACCCACGTCCGTATTGATGAGAATCCCGTAAATGGGGGACACGATCTCTGCTTTGACAAGACGTGCCAAGGAAACCGCCTCGCGAAACGCGCTGAGGTGGGGAAGTAAAAACGATTCGAATAAAAGCTTGGCCGTAGTGTGATGTCACGCTGCAGAATACGTCAGCAGATTAGATTTGTGTTAATATTATTCTCTCTATGGCAATATGTGGAAACTTATTTTGCAGAGCCGGACACTACCCTTAGTGTTTAAAAACTTTTATGAAGAACTTGGAGGAGGAACCCGCCTTGCAATGCCGAAGACAATCTACGCGCCGGACTCGTCGTCATTGAAGCCTGGTTCAGGGGCTACTGAGGGAGTCCTGGATTAGGGGGTGTCCGGGTAGCCGGACTATACCTTCAGCCGAACTCCTGGACTATGAAGATACAAGATTGAAGACTTCGTCCTGTGTCCGGATGGGACTTTCCTTGGCGTGGAAGGCAAGCTAGGCGATGCGGATATTCAGATCTCCTACCATTGTAACCGACTTTGTGTAACCCTAACCCTCTCCGGTGTCTATATAAACCGGAGGGTTTTAGTCCGTAGGACGAACCTCAACATGCAAAAATCATACCATAGGCTAGCTTCTAGGGTTTAGCCTCCTTGATCTCGTGGTAGATCTACTCTTGTACTACCCATATCATCAATATTAATCAAGCAGGACGTAGGGTTTTACCTCCACCAAGAGGGCCCGAACCTGGGTAAAACATCGTGTCCCTCCTCTCCTGTTACCATCCGCCTAGACGCACAGTTCGGGACCCCCTACCCGAGATCCACCGGTTTTGACACTGACAGTGAGCATCATAGAATTGTCAATGGAGGATAGTTGATGATGATGACGGCGAGCCGCTTCAATACCGGCGCTAGTGAGCAGCCGCGTCCGCTCTGGCCGGGCATGAATGCGGGCACTGACGCTGAAGAGCGGTGCTGACCGTTTCGGGTGGGAAGCCCACACGGGAGGGGGAGGGGGTTTTGGTGGGCCAAGTCGGTCAGAAGCAGTCTTGACAGCGGTATGGACTCCCGCAAAGCTTCCCCACGTTTTTCTCCGGTTTACGGGAGAAAACGAGTTCAGGGCACGTTGAATTGTTTTCGCGGTTCAGACAATGCGGTCTGGACGGTTGCGGGGGTTTGTGGATCTGTGTTGGTGCCCTAAGCTCAAACCCACAGCTTCATTTTGCGGATCTACGTACTTCCCTCATTTGACAAGCTAAAATTGAGCTTGCCTTCAATTTCAAATTTTTTGGAGCAAAGATAGCTAGTCTTTATTGAAAGTCTGCAATGTTTACAGGAATGAATGCAGTATCAAAAGGAGTACCCAACCAAATGCGCCTTCCCAAAGGAAGTAGAACTCCATATCTAGCTATCTTACGGGCTTCAAAGTTTGAAGCTCTAGATTCAAAATTAAAAACACAGGAAGTAAAAGCTCTTGAGGTTTCCTGAAGTTCTCCGATGATGCCACCATAGTTCCCCCCCCCCCATGCCTTGATGAATGTGATTAATAACCTGTTTGTAATCTGATGCCACCACAATGTTTTGCATCGCCAAGTCTTGCGCCAGTGCCAGGGCTTCTTTGCATGCTACAACCTCCACCGTTGCCGGGTTTAGCAACCCATGCATCACAAGTGCTGATGATCCCATGTTGTTTCCATCCCTATCTCTACAAATAGCAGCTGCTGAGCCTACATTGTGATCAACCGAAACCCCCGCATCCACATTGATTTTGACAGTTCCTTCAGGAGGCGACACCATCTAGCATTATGTTGCGTTCACGTGACCGCATGCTGGGCAGCCCCATGGCCTGCTACCGGACTCTGAAGTTAATCAAGCTCAGAGATGAATCTCGTGACAGAGATGAGTAGATAGTGGGCTCTGGTTTATTCCTTCATGTATTAATTTCCTCCGTGCGTACCATATCGCCCAGAGTGTAACCGTCATACATGTGAGTTCTTCATGAGAGAGTACATCCATCATCGAGAGCAACCAGCTCCGTGCGGACGGCTCGGTCGTGGCCACCATGTGTTCCAGTAAGCCCTCATCCACCAATGCCCACACACACCTAGCCATCGTGTATTCAATCAAACTATGCTTACAAGAATATGGATGTCCGCATACTGCACACACATCTGTATCACTCATGTTTCTGTCCTTCCTCACATCCTCAGTCGGGATGGATTTATACGATAATCTCCACAGAAAATTCGTGATCTTTGCTGGCCCTGCTACCTTCCACAACTTAGCACAAGATTTTTCATTTGCAGTAGTATCAGACGTACCAGCTCTTTCTTCTAGCGAGTCCTCGTGTCTCTTCTTTGTAGCCACAATCATCTTGTAAGCTGACCTGACCGAGAAGACACCATTCTTCTCAAAGTTCCATGAACAGAAATCATCCATATTATGAGTGCATAAAGGTATTTGGAGTATAGACCGAGCATCATATGGCAAGAAGACTTGCTCAATTAACTGTCTATTCCAGTGAAGATTTCCTTGTTCTATCAACTCAGCAACCACCTGGGGAGGATGGTTAACCAAAGATACTATTGGCCTCATGTTCTCCACCCTCGAAATCCAATTTGTACTCTAGATGTTTGTAGAAGCGCCGTTGCATATCCTCCTAATCAGCCCCTGCTTAAGGATATCTCAACCCTCAATTACCGCCCTCCAGATTTGGGACGGGTGCTTCCCAAGCTCTGCCGACAAGAAATCTGATGTTGGGAAATAAACTGCTTTTAGAATTCTCGCGCTCAACGATTGAGGGTTTTCCAACACTCTTCATGCCTGCCTTGCAACCAAAGCTAGGTTAAAAATTTCAAAATCTCAAAAGCCAAGCCCGCCCATATACTTTGGCATGCACATTGTATCCCATGATACCTAGTAGGGTTTTCTCTTACCCCTCTTACTTCCCAACTAGAAAGCCTTGATCATCGATGTGAGGTGCTGACACAATCCTCTGGGAAAAATAAAGCATGACATTGATGGAAATATGCCCTAGAGGCAATAATAAATAGTTATTATCATATTTCATCATTCATGATAAATTTCTATTATTCATGCTAGAATTGTATTGACCAAAAACCTCAATACATGTGTGAATACATAGACCACAACGTGTCCCTAGTGAGCCTCTACTAGACTAGCTCGTTGATCAAAGATGGTTAAGGTTTCCTAACCATAGACATGAGTTGTCATTTTATAACGGGATCACATCATTAGGAGAATGATGTGATGGACAAGACCCAATTCTAAGCTTAGCACAAGATCATCTAGTTCATCTGCTACAACTTTCATCATGCCAAGTATATGTTCCTTAGACCACAAGATTGTGCAACTCCCTGACACCGGAGGAATACTTAGTGTGTATCCAAGCGTCACTTCATAACTGGGTGATCATAAAGGTGCTCTACAGGTATCTCCGAAAGTGTTTGTTGGGTTGGCACGAATCGAGACTAGGATTTGTCACTCCGTATGACGGAGAGGTATCTCTGGGCCCTCTCGGTAATACGACATCGTAATGAGCTTGCAAGCAATGTGACTAAGGAGTTAGTCACAGGATCTTGTATTACGGAACGAGTAAACAGACTTGCCGGTAACGACATTCAACTATGTATGGAGATACCGACGATCGAGTCTCGGGCAAGTAACATACCGCCGGACAAAGGGAATTGCATACGGGATTAACCGAATCCTTGACATCGTGGTTCATCCAATAAGATCATCGTGGAATATGTAGGAACCAATATGGGCATCCAGGTCCCGCTATTGGTTATTGACCGGAGAGGTGTCTCGGTCATGTCTACATGATTCCCGAACCCGCAGGGTCTGCACACTTAATGTTTGGTGACGCTAGAGTAGTATTGGGATATGCACGTTCATGACCAAAGGTTGTTCGGAGTCTCGTATGAGATCCCGGACGTCACGAGGAGTTCTGGAATGGTCCGGAGGTAACGAATTATATATGGGAAGTCATGTTTCAGTCACCGGAAAAGTTTCGGGGCTTATCGGTATTGTACCGGGACCACCGAAAGGGTTCCGGGGGTCCATCGGGGAGGTCCACCTGCCCCGGAGGGCCACATGGGCTGTGAAGGGAGGCGCACCAGCCCCTAGTGGGCTGGGCGCCTCAACCCCCCTAGGGCCCATGCGCCAAGAGTGGGAGGGGAAACCCTAGAGGGGGAGCCCCCCTTGCTTGGGGGGCACTCCACCCCCTAGGGGCCGTCGCCCCCTCCTTGGAGGAGGGGCTAGGGATGGCGCCCCCTCCCCCCTTGCCCCTATATATAGTGGGGGGAAGGGAGGGCAGCCGCACCCCATGCCTTGGCGCAGCCCTCCCCCTCTCATACTCCCTCCTCCTCCCGGTAGCACTTGGCAAAGCCCTGCCGGATCACCGAGTGCTCCATCAACACCACGCCGTCGTGATGTCGGAGATCCCATCTACTTCTCCTTCCCCCTTGCTGGATCAAGAAGGAGGAGACGTCCCCGAGCCGCACGTGTGCTGAACGCGGAGGTGCCGTACGTTCAGTGCTTCGTCGGATCGGATCGCAATTTGGATCGCTGACGTGTACGACTACATCAACTGCATTCTCTAACACTTCCGCTTAGCGATCTACAAAGGTATGTAGATGCTCTCCCCTCTCGTAGAATACATCTCCATGGATAGATCTTGGGTGATTCGTAGGAAAAAAAATTGTTTTCATGCAACGATCCCCAACAGTGGCATCATGAGCTAGGTCTATGCGTAGATGTATTTGCACAAGTAGAACACAAAGAGTTGTGGACGTTGATATTCAATTTGCTTGCCACCACTAGTCTTTTCTTGATTCGGCGGTATTGTGGGATGAAGCGGCCGGGACTAACTTTACATGTCCACGCACATGAGACCGGTTCAACCGGACATGCAACTTGTTGCATAAAGGTGGCTGGCGGGTGTCTGTCTCTCCCACTTTGGTCGGATCGGATTCGACGAAAATGGTCCTTATGAAGGGTAAATAGAAATTGGCATATCATCGTTGTGGCTTTGCGTAGGTAAGAACCGTTCTTGCTAGTCACCCATAGCAGCCACGTAAAACATGCAACAACAAATTAGAGGGCGTGTAACTTGTTTTTGCAGGGTATGTTTTGATGTGATATGGCCAAGAACATGATGTGATATATGTGATGTATGAGATGATCATGTTTTGTAATAGGTTCACGACTTGCATGCCGTTGAGTACGGCAACCGGCAGGAGCCATAGGGTTGTCTTAATTCATTGTATGACCTGCGTGTCAATCATTAACGCCATGTAATTACTTTACTTTATCGCTAAACATTAGCAATAGTTGTAGAAGTAATAGTTGGCGGAGACAACTTCATGATGACACAATGATGGAGATCATGGTGTCATGCCAGTGACGATGGGGATCACGTCGGTGCCTTGGAGATGGAGATCAAAGGCACGAGATGATAATGGCCATATCATGTCACATATTGATTACATGTGATGTTTATCATGTTTATGCATCTTATTTTTCTTAGAAAGATAGTAGCATAATAAGATGACCCCTTCACTTAATTTCAAGAAATAGTGTTCTCCCTAAGTGTGCACCGTTGCAAAGGTTTGTCGTTTCGAAGCACCTCGTGATGATCGGGTGTGATAGACTCTACGTTCGCATACAACAGTTGTAAGCCAGTTTTACACATGTAGAACACATAGGTTAAAATTGATGAGCCTAGCATGTACAGGCATGGCCTCGGAACACAGGAGACCGAAAGGTATAACATGAGTAATATAGTAGATAAGATCAACATGGAGATGTTCACCATTGATGACTAATCCATCTCACGTGATGATCAGACATGGATTAGTTGATTTGGATCGTGTGTCACTTAAACAACTTGAGGGATGTTGTTTTAAGTGGGAGTTCATTAGTAATTTGATTAAATGAACTAATTATCATGAACATAGTCTAAGTGTCTTAGCAATTTATGTCATAGATCAATGGCCCATGCTGTAGCTCCCCTGAAGTTTAATACGTTCCTAGAGAAAGAAAAGTTGGAAGATGATGAAAGCAACTATGCGGTAGGTCCGTAATCTGAGGATTGTCCTCATTGCTGCACAGAAGGCTTATGTCCTTGATGCATCGCTAGGTGAGCCACCCCCTACGGTTTTTCCTGAGGACGTTATGAACATCTGGTAGACAAGAAAAGATGACTACTCGATAGTTCAGTGCGCCATGCTTTTCGGCTTAGAACCGGGGCTCCAAAGACGTTTTGAGCACCACAGAGCATATGAGATGTTCCAAGAGATGAAGTTGGTTTTTCAGGCTCACGCCCGGGTCGAAAGGTATGACACCTTTGACAAGTTCTGTAGCTGCAAGATGGAGGAGAACATCTCCGTTAGTGAGCATGTACTCAGAATGTCTGAGTACTACAATCACTTGAATCAAGTGGGAGTTAGACTTCAGAATAAAGTGGTTATTGATAGAGTTCTCTAGTCACTATCACCAAGCTACTAGATCTTTGTGATGAACTATAACATGCAAGGGATGGAGATGATCCCTGAGCTATTCGCAATGCTTTAGGCCTTGGATGTAAAAATCAAGAAGGAGCATCAAGTGTTGATGGTTAATAAGACCACTAGTTTCAAGAAGGGCAAGGGAAGGAAGGTAAACTTCAAGAATGGCAAGCCAGTTGCCGCTCCAGTGAAGAAACCCAAAGGTTGAACCCAAACCCAAGACTTAGTGCTTCCATTGTAAGGGGAATGGTCACTGGAAACAGAATTACCCCAAGTACTTGGTAAATAAAGAAGGCTGGCAACATTGACTGGAGTATATTTGATTGATGTGTAACTTACTAGTGCTCGTAGTAGCACCTGGGTATTTGATACCGGTTCAATTGCTATTGTTTGCAACTCGAAACAGGAGCTTCGAAATAAACAAGGACTAGCTAAGAACGTGGTGATGATGTGCATTGGAAGTGTCTCCAAGGTTGATGTGATCGCCATCAACATGCCCCCTTTACCTTCGGGATTACAAACCTAAATAATTGTTATTTTGTGCATGCGTTGAGCATGAACATCATATCTGATCGTGTTCATTGCAAGACAATTATTCATCGGAGAACAATGGTTGTTCTATTTATTTGGATAAAATCTTTGATGATCATGCACCCAATGAATGGTTTATTGAATCTCGATCATAGTGATACACATGTTCATAATAGAGATGCCAAAAGATGCAAAGTTAATGATGATATTACCACATACTTGTGGCACTGCCGCTTATGTCATATTGGTGTAAAGCGCGTGAAGAAGCTCCATACCGATGGACTTTTGGAATCACTTGATTTTGAATCATGTGATACGTGCGAACCATGCCTCATGGGCAAGATGACTAAAACCCCATTTTTCGGCTCGATGGAGCGGGCAAGTGACTTATTGGAAATAATACATACCGATGTATGCGGTCCAATGAGTGTTGAGGCGCGCGTTGGATATCGTTATGTTCTCACCTTCACGGATGACTTGAGTAGATATGGGAATATCTACTCAATGAAACATAAGTCTGAAACATTTGAAAAGTTCAAGAAGTTTTAGAGTGAAGTGGAGAATCATCGTAACAAGAAAATAAAGTTCTTACGATCTGATCGTGGAGGAGAATATTTGAGTTACGAGTTTGACACACTCTTAAGACAATGTCGAATCATTTCACAACTCACGCCACCTAGAACACCACAGCGTAATGCTGTGTCTGAACATCGTGATCGTACTTTATTGGATATGGTACGTTCTATGATGTTTCTTACCAATTTGCCACTATCGTTTTGGGGGTTATGCATTAGAGACAGCTGCATTCACTTTAAATAGGGCACCATCTAAATCTATTGAGACGACACCGTATGAATTATGGTTTGGCAAGAAACCTAAGCTGTTGTTTCTTAAAGTTTGGGGATGCGACGCTTATGCCTGATAAGCTCGAACCCAAAGCGGAAAAGTGCATCTTCATAGAATACCCTAAAAAGACTATTGGGTATACCTTCTACCACAGATCCAAGGGTAAGATCTTTTGTTGCTGAGAATGGATCCTTTCTAGAGAAGGAGTTTCTCTTGAAAGAAGTGAGTGGGAGGAAAGTGGAACTTGATGAGGTAATTGTACCTTCTCTCGAACTGGAAAGTGGTACATCACAGAAAGAAGTTCTGTGGTACCTGCACCGACCGAAGAGGAAGTTAATGATGATGATCATGAAACATCGGATCAAGTTACTACTGAACTTCGTAGGTCGACTAGGACACGTTCCGCACCAGAGTGGTGCGGCAATCCTGTCTTGAAAGTCATGTTGTTGGACAACGGCGAACCTACGAACTATGAAGAATGATGACGAGCCCGGATTCCAACAAGTGGCTTGAAGCCATGAAATCCGAGATAGGATCCATGTATGAGAACAAAGTATGGACTTTGGTGGACTTGCCCGATGATCGGCAAGCCATTGAGAATAAATGGATCTTCAAGAAGAAGACAGATGTTGATGGTAATGTGATCGTCTATAAAGCTCAACTTGTCGCAAAGGGTTTTCGACGAGTTCAAGGAGTTGACTACGATGAGACTTTCTCACCCATAGCGATGCTGAAGTCGGTTAGAATTATGTTAGCAATTGCCGTGTTTTATGAAATCTGGCAAATGGATGTCAAAAAGGCATTCCTTAATGGTTTCCTTAAGGAAGAGTTGTATATGATGCAACCGGAAAGTTTTTGTCGATCCTAAGGGTGCTAACCAGGTATGCAAGCTCCAGCGATCCATTTATGGACTGGTGCGAGCATCTCGGAGTTGGAATATATGGTTTGATAAGGTGATCAAAGTTTGTGGGTTTATACAAGTTTATGGAGAAACTTGTATTTACAAGAAAGTGAGTGGGAGCTCTATAACATTTCTAATAGTATATGTGGATGACATATTGTTGATTAGAAATGATGTAGAATTTCTAGAAAGCATAAAGAATTAATTGAAAGGAGTTTTTCAATGAAACCTGGGTTGAGTTGTCCACAGATTAGGCATCAAGATCTATAGAGATAGATCAAGACGCCTGATAAGACCTTCACACACCTTGACGAGATTTTGAAGGTGTTCAAAATGGATCAGGCAAAGAAGGAGTTATTGCTTGTGTTGCAAGGTGTGGAGTGGAGTAAGACTTAAAGACCTAGGTAAAAGCTGCTTACATATTAGGCATCAAGATCTATAGAGATAGATCGAGACGCCTCATTGGACTTTCACAAAGCACATACCTTAACAAGATTTTGAGGAAATTCAAAATGGATCAGTCAAAGAAGGGGTTCTTGCCTGTATTGCAAGGTGTGAAGTTGAGTGTGACTCAATGCCCGACCACGACAGAAGATAGAGAAAGGATGAGTGTCATCCCCTATGCCTCAGCCATAGGCTCTATAAAGTATGCCATGCTGTGTGCCTTGCCATGTGTCTGGCATAGAGGTACCAAAGTGACCCAGGAGTAGATCACTTGACATCGGTCAAAACATCCTTAATATGACTAAGGAAGTATTTCTAGGTGATGGAGGTGATAAAGAGTTCATCGTAAAGGGTTACGTTGATGCAAGCTTTAACACTAATCCGGATGACTATGAGTCTCAGACCGGATACGTATAGTGGGGCAATAGTTTTGGAGTAGCTCCAAACAGAGTGTGGTAGCCGCATCTACATATGACATAGAGATTGGCAAAGTACACACGGATCTGAATATTGCAGACCCGTTGACTAAAACCTCTCTCACAAGCAAAACATGATCAAACCCAGAACTTATTGGGTGTTAAATACATGGAGATGTAAACTAGATTATTGACTCTAGTGCAAGTGGGAGACTGTTGGAAATATGCCCTAGAGGCAATAATAAATAGTTATTATCATACTTCCTCGTTCATGATAAATGTCTATTATTCATGCTAGAATTGTATTGACTGGAAACCTCAATACATGTGTGAATACATAGACCACAATGTGTCCCTAGTGAGCCTCTACTAGACTAGCTCGTTGATCAAAGATGGTTAAGGTTTCCTAACCATAGACACGAGTTGTCATTTGATAACGGGATCACATCATTAGGAGAATGATGTGATGGACAAGACCCAACTGTAAGCTTAGCACAAGATCATCTAGTTCATCTGCTACAGCTTTCATCACGTCAAATATTTCTTCCTTAGACCATAGGATTGTGCAACTCCCTGACACCGGAGGAATACTTAGTGTGTATCCAAGCATCACTTCGTAACTGCATGATCATAAAGGTGCTCTACAGGTATCTCTGAAAGTGTTTGTTGGGTTGGCACGAATCGAGACTAGGATTTGTCACTCCGTATGACGGAGAGGTATCTCTGGGCCCTCTCGGTAATACAACATCGTAATGAGCTTGCAAGCAATGTGACTAAGGAGTTAGTCACGGGATCTTGTATTACTGAACGAGTAAAGAGACTTGCCGGTAACGAGATTGAACTAGGTATGGAGATACCGACGATCGAATCTCGGGCAAGTAACATACCGTTGGACAAAGGGAATTGCATACGGGATTAACCGAATCCTTGACATCATGGTTCATCCGATAAGATCATCGTGGAATATGTAGGAACGAATATGGGCATCCAGGTTCCGCTATTGATTATTGACCGGAGAGGTGTCTCGGTCATGTCTACATGATTCCCGAACCCGCAGGGTCTGCACACTTAACGTTCGGTGACGCTAGAGTAGTATTGGGATATGCACGTTGGTGACCGAAGTTTGTTCGGAGTCCCGGATGAGATCCCGGGCGTCACGAGGAATTCTGGAATGGTCCGGAGGTAAAGAATTATATATGGGAAGTCCTGTTTAAGTCACTGAAAAAGTTTCAGCGTTTATCGGTATTGTACTGAGACCACCGAAAGGGTTTGGGGGGTCCACCGAGGAGGTCCATGATACGTCCATTTTGCATCATGCTTTTATATCGATATTTATTGCACTATGGGCTATTATTACACATTATGTCACAATACTTATGCCTATTCTCTCTTATTTTATAAGGTTTACATAAGGAGGGAGAATGCCGACAGCTGGAATTCTGGGCTGAAAAAGGAGCAAATATTATAGACCTATTCTGCACAACTCCAAAAGTCCTGAAAGTCCACGAAAGTCTTTTTTGGAAATAATAAAAAATATCCAGCGGAAGAAGTTCACCGGAGGGGGGCCCACCTATCCACGAGGGTGGGGGCGCCCCCCTAGGGCGTGCCCCCTACCTCGTGGGCCCCCTGTTGGCTCTCCGATGCCCATCTTCTGCTATATGAGGTCTTTCGATGAGAAAAAAAATCATAAGCAACCTTTCGGGACGAGACTCCGCCGCTACGAGGCGGAACCTTGGCGGAACCAATCTAGGGCTCCGGTAGAGCTGTTCTGCCGGGGACACTTCCCTCCGGGAGGGGGAAATCATCGCCATCATCATCACCAACGCTCCTCACATCGGGAGAGGGCAATCTCCATCAACATCTTCACCAGCACCATCTCATCTCAAAACCCTAGTTCATCTCTTGTATCCAATTCTTGTCTCCAAGTCCGAGATTTGTACTAGTAGGTTGCTAGTAGTGTTGATTACTCCTTGTAGTTGATGCTAGTTGGTTTACTTGGTGGAAGATCATATGTTCAGATCCTTTATGCATATTATTACCCCTCTGATTATGAACATGAATATGCTTTGTGAGTAGTTATGTTTGTTCCTGAGGACATGGGAGAAGTCTTGCTATTAGTAGTCATGTGAATTTGGTATTCGTTCGATATTTTGATGAGATGTATGTTGTCTAGCCTCTAGTGGTGTTATGTGAACGTCGACTACATAACACTTCACCATTATTTGGGCCTAGAGGAAGGCATTGGGAAGTAATAAGTAGATGATGGGTTGCTAGAGTGACAGAAGCTTAAACCCTAGTAAGGGGCTGATTTGGATCCACATGTTTCATGCTATGGTTAGGTTTACTTAATACTTTTGTTGTAGTTGCTTCGTAAGGGGCTGATTTGGATCCACATGTTTCATGCTATGGTTAGGTTTACCTTAATACTTTTGTTGTAGTTGCGGATGCTTGCAATAGAGGTTAATCATAAGTGGGATGCTTGTTCAAGTAAGAACAACACCCAAGCAGCTGTCCACCCACATATCAAATTATCAAAGTACTGAACGTGAATCATATGAACGTGATGAAAACTAGCTTGATGATACTCCCATGTGTCCTCGGGGGCGCTTTTCCTTATATAAGAGTTTGTCCAGGCTTGTCCTTTGCTACAAAAAGGATTGGGCCACCTTGCTGCACTTTATTTACTTTTGTTACTTGTTGCTCGTTACAATTTATCTTATCATAAAACTATCTGTTACCACTTATTTCAGTACTTGCAGAGAATACCTTGCTGAAAACCGCTTATCATTTCCTTCTGCTCCTCGTTGGGTTCGACACTCTTACTTATCGAAAGGACTACGATAGATCCCCTATACTTGTGGGTCATCAAGACTCTTTTCTGGCACCGTTGCCGGGGAGTGAAGTGCCTTTTGTAGGTGGAATTTGGTAAGGAAAAATTAATATAGTGTGCTGAAATTTACTGTCACTTGTTACTATGGAAAGTAATCCTCTGAGGGGCTTGTTCGGGGTATCTTCACCCCGACCAGTAGAGCAAAGAGTTGCTCCTCAACCTACTGAACCTATTGAAAATGAAATTATTCCCTTTGAAGTTCCTTCGGGTATGATGGAAAAACTGCTAGCTAATGCTTTTACAGGAGATGGAACAAAGCATCCTGATGAACATCTACTCTATGTGGATGAAGTTTGTGGATTATTTAAGCTTGCAGGTATACCCGATGATGTTTGCTACCTCTTGAGCTTGCGTTGGATTTCCTCAAAGAGGAGAGGATGATGCAGCAAAGTAGCGTAAGTATTTCCCTCAGTTTTTGAGAACCAAGGTATCAATCCAGTAGGAGGCTACGCGCGAGTCCCTCGTACCTACACAAAAACAATAGCTCAACGCAACCAACGCGATTAGGGGTTGTCAATCCCTTCACGGTCACTTACTAGAGTGAGATCTGATAGAGATGATAGATAATATTTTTGGTATATTTGGTATAAAGATGCAAAGTAAAATAAAAGGCAAAGTAAAAAAGTAAAGCAGTAATAAAGTGATTGGAGATTGATATGACGAGAATAGACCCGGGGGCCATAGGTTTCACTAGTGGCTTCTCTCAAGAGCATAAGTATTTCTAGGGTGGGTGAACAAATTACTGTTGAGCAATTGACAGAATTGAGCATAGTTATGAGAATATCTAGGTATGATCATGTATATAGGCATCACGTCCGAGACAAGTAGACCGACTCTTGCCTGCATCTACTACTATTACTCCACTCATCGACCGCTATCCATCATGCATCTAGAGTATTAAGTTAATGAAAACAGAGTAACGCCTTAAGCAAGATGACATGATGTAGAGGAATAAATTCATGCAATATGATAAATACCCTACCCCATCTTGTTATCCTCGATAGCAACAATACAATACAATACGTGCCTTGCTGCCCCTTCTGTCACTGGGTAAGGACACTGCAAGATTGAACCCAAAGCTAAGTACTTCTCCCATTGCAAGAAAAACCAATCTAGTAGGCCAAACCAAACTGATAATTCGAGAGACTTGCAAAGATAACCAATCATACATAAAAGAATTCAGAGAAGATTCAAATATTGTTCATAGATAATCTTGATCATAAACCCACAATTCATCGGTCTCAACAAACACATCGCAAAAAGAAGATTACATCGAATAGATCTCCACGAGAGAGGGGGAGAACATTGTATTGAGATCCAAAAAGAGAGAAGAAGCCATCTAGCTACTAACTATGGATCCGACGGTCTGAGGTAAACTACTCACACTTCATCGGAGAGGCTCTGAGGTAAACTTTCTTGACGGAGTGTTCCGTTTGGACTCCGTTTGATATTCCGTTTCTTCGAAACACTGAAATAGGCAAAAAACAGCAATTCTCGGTTGGGCCTCCGGTTAATAGGTTAGTCCCAAAAGTAATATAAAAGTGGAAAATAAAGCCCAATATAGTCCAAAACAGTAGATAATATAGCATGGAGCAATCAAAAATTATAGATACGTTGGAGACGTATCAATGTTGTTAAGAAGAAGGTCTTCCCTTTATCTTTGAAGGGAGATGCATCAACATGGTATAAGCTATGTGATGATACGGGATCATGGAACTATAAACGAATGAAATTGGAATTTCATCAAAAGTAGTATCCTATGCATCTTGTTCATCGTGATCGCAATTATATATATAATTTTTGGCCTCGCGAAGGAGAAAGCATCGCTCAAGCTTGGGGGGGGGGGCTTAAATCAATGTTATATTCATGCCCAATCATGAGCTCCCAAGAGAAATAATTCTTCAAAGTTTTTATGCTCGGCTTTCTCATAATAATCAAACCATGCTCGATACTTCTTGTGCTGGCTCTTTTATGATGAATACTATTGAATTCAAATGGAATTTATTGGATAGAATTAAACGCAACTCTGAAGATTGGGATCTCGACGAAGGTAAGGAGTCAGGTATGACACCTAAGTTTGATTGTGTTAAATATTTTATGGATACCGATATTTTCCGTAAATTTAGCACTAAATATGGACTTGACTCTGAGATAGTAGCTTCTTTTTGTGAATCATTTGCTACTTATGTTGATCTCCCCAAGGAGAAGTGGTTTAAATATCATCCTCCCATAGAAGTAAAAGTAGCTGCACCTACTAAAGTTGAAGAAAAGATCGTCACTTATAATGATCCTATTGTTCCTACTTCCTATGTTGAGAAACCACCTTTCCCAGTTAGAATAAAGGACCATGCTAAAGCTTCAACTGTGGTTCATAAAAGTAATATTAGAACCTATACACCTCCTGAGCAAGTTAAAGTTGAACCTAATATTGCTATTGTTAAGGATCTCTTGGCTGATAATATTGATGGGCATGTTATTCAATTCTGCGGTGAAACTGCTAGAATTGCTAAACCTTGTGCTAAAGATAAACATAGACTTGTGGTAGGCGTGCCTGTTATTTCTGTTAAAATAGGAGACCATTGTTATCATGGCTTATGTGATATGGGTGCTAGTGCTAGTGTTATACCTGTTACCTCATATGAAGAAATTAAGCATGAAATTGCACCCACTGAGTTGGAAGATATTGATGTCACAATTAAACTTGCCAATAGAGATACTATATCAGCAATGGGAATTGTTAGAGATGTTGAAGTCTTGTGTGGGAAAACTAAATATCCTGCTGATTTTCTTGTTCTTGGTTCCCCACAAGATAGCTTTTGTCCCATTATATCTGGTAGACCCTTCTTGAACACTGTCAATGCTAAGATAGACTGCGAAAAGAATGTTGTTACTATTGGTTTGGATGATATGATTCATGAGTTTAATTTCTCTAAGTTTAGTAAACAACATCGTGAAGAAGAATTACCTAGTAAGGATGAAATTATTGGTCTTGCTTCTATTGTCGTACCTCCTAGTGATCCTTTAGAACTATATTTGCTAGACCATGAAAATGATATGTTTATGAATGAAAGAAGGGAAATAGATGAAGTATTCTTTAAACAGGAACCTATTCTGAAACACAATTTGCATGTTGAAATATTAGGGGATCCTCCTCCACCTAAGGGTGATCCCGTGTTTGAGCTTAAACCGTTGCCTGGTAATCTTAAATATGCTTATATTGATGAAAAGAAGATATGTCCTCTTATTATTAGTGCTAACCTTTCAGAGCATGAAGAAGAAAGATTATTGAAAACTCTGAAGAAGCACCGTGCTATTATTGGATATACTCTTGATGATCTTAAGGGCATTACCCCATTCTATGCCAACATAAAATAAATTTGGAAGAAGATGCCAAACCAGTTTGTGATCCTCAACGACGTCTGAATCCTAAAATTAAAGAAGTGGTAAGAAAAGAAATACTGAAGCTTCTGGAGGCAGGTATAATTTATCCCGTTGCTGATAGTCAGTGGGTAAGTCCTGTTCATTGTGTCCCTAAGAAGGGAGGTATTACTGTTATTCCTAATGATAAAGATGAATTGATTCCACAAAGAATTATTACAGGTTATAGGATGGTAATTGATTTCCGCAAATTAAATAAGGCTACTAAGAAAGATCATTACCCCTTACTTGTCACGACCGGTTTTCCAATAAAAATGTTTATTGAGAAACCGATCTTTTGAGTCCAGTATGAGGAAAATCCTCCTTACTGGTAGATAAAATTCTTGATATAGTAAGCCAGTAGCATATAATATATTACAGGTTCGAGCTAAGGCTGCTCAACAAATTATTACAAGCACGCCAATAATTATACATAATGGCGGATATGACACAATGGTGTGGTGGTATACTACTGACTCGAGACAATAGTGGTGGTGGAACATCACAGTGGAGTGGATAACACGACTCCTAAACTGGCAGCTCATCGAGCGTCAAGGTGAGGCTCGATGAATTTATTCGAGTAGCGGAAGCGGATATAATACAGAGACCAAATCCAGGGTCGCACGAGACTGACTGGGACTCCTCTAGGCGTCGGACTCGCTATCGAACTCTTCATCCATGAGATCGCCTTCGTCAACATCTGGCCAAATCAACAAGCCAGGTGAGTACTTTGAAAGTACTCGCAAGACAGTTCGGACATAAGATATAACAAATGCACGCATGAGTGCGTCATGAGTGATTATTAATGCACATTCAAATTAATAAATATTGGCACAACATGGTAAGTAAAAAGGGAGTCGGGTGGTAGTCTTCCCGAAATCCCAACAAAATAACTGAAAACCGATCGGGTGTCTGGAGCGACGCCTCGAAGGGTGAACAAATAAATAATCATGCCGCAGTCGGGCGTCTAAGCGACACCACATAAAGGGCTTATATTGAAAAGAAAATGACATGCGTGCCACAGTCGGACGTCTGAGCGACATCGCAGAAAGGGCTTATATCGAAAGTAAATAACAAGCGTGCCACAGTCGGACGTCTGAGCGACATCACAGAAAGGGCTTATATCAAAAGTAAAGAACAAGTGTGCCACAGTCGGACGTCTGAGCGACATCACAGAAAGGGCTTAAATTTCATTATTCATATCTGTTAAACTCACAAAGATATAATACTCATAGGAAATATTCAACACATAATAATAAACGGGTTAGTCCATCCACAGGAATAAATATTTAACGGGACTTAACACTCATGTGGTTCACCGGAGTTTTTGTCACTGAGACTGACATTTGACAAGATAAGTTGAACATAGTACTTGGACATGGATAAGATGATTCAAGGATTTTTGACTCTGCAGAGTTTGTACTAAAATTTCCCACAGCCAACGGATTTCCATAGTCATGAAGGACTAGTTCCGTTTACGGTATTTTGGAAGAAACACATCTATCCAGTACACACCCATCCCAACTCACGATGCCAGGAATCACCCTAGACATCGTTCAAGAAAAACTTTGATACGGGGAGATCACAATCTAGTAGCATGGGATCAAATTTATATACGCGCGCTCTAAGGGGTGCCCCCCTCTCGGTCCCAACCGGAAACACCCATGCCCCCTGACCGGATGACTGGCTTTAATCCAGGGCCATGGAACCATCATCACGGCCTCTCGATTTGGTGTGTACCAGGAAAGCGGTTTGCAACTTACTAAGCCATATTCCTTGCGGAAAACATGTGGTAGTACAGGAAGGGAAAACGGATGGAAACTGGACTGATTCATGTTGACACTAGAGTCAATAGTCTGGCATAAGACTGGCATGCTACAACACTGCCATCTTACCCATTCTCATGCCAACACATGGCCATGCAAACTCACATCCAACAACTTATGGATTTTCGAAACTCACTTGCCTCAACTTTGCATGTAATATGACATTCATCGATATGCTCATAAACATGCCATGAAACTACTTAATGCAAACATGCCAATGACACTCATCATATCAAAAGTTCAAACATGCTTGCCTGGTTCAGAGTAGTCGGAGCCTAGCTCGGTGAAGTTCGCGGTTCCGTCACCTCCTTCGGTATCTACGGTATAAGGAAACATACATGCTAACGTAAATACCGTGAGGTGCACAAAAATATTCCAAATATTTTTCAAATAAATCTGATAAAAACACTAGACAAAATTTTAAAGAGGACAGAAAAAGAATCAATCAAAAATCATTCTCTGTTTAAAAGTTATAAGGGTTTTAATCCAGGGACCTTTCTATAATGAAACAGAAACTTCTCAGGGGGCTAAGTAGAAAAGTTCAGAAAACGGTTCAGACTGGAAAGCGCATTTGCCAGAATACGCTTTCATAAAACGGTTCGTTTAATAGAACAGAGAGGCTGACAGGCGGGTCCCACCCGTCAGGTTTGAAAATTCAAACGGGGAGGCAGAGCTCGTCGGCGCCCGAGAGCTGCGGTGGTCGCCGGCGGCGATCCACGGTGAGGCAGGGGGATCGGGTGGTACCTCCGAGCTCAGCGTGTCCTTCCGCGTCGGTGGGTGGTGGTGGTGGTCGCCGGCGAGCTCTTCGTCAACGGCGGCCCTTGCTCTGATGGACGACGGCTCGGGTGGAGCGGGATCTCGTCGGGGAGGGCTGCGAAGGTCAAATTGACGCTGGGGTTAGCTCACTGGGTGCTAGAGGAGGCTATTGACGAGATTTGGGCGCCGGGGATGGCCTCATCGAAGCGATTCGAGCTGGTGGCCCAGGCGGATCGGCGCGGGCCCGTCGGCGGCAGAGGGCGCACCCTGTGCTTGCCGAGCCACGGCGACGGTGCTGCGGGGTGCGCTGGCGTGCATGAGGCCACGCGGAGGGCTAGGGAGCGTTGGGCGGCGCCGAACGGCGTTGCGAGCTGGCACGGGCTCCCGCTGGCCGCCACGGGTGGCTTTGCCACCGCAGAAGCTGCCAACTCCGGCGATGCTCGCCGCCACCGATACCTGTGCCCGTCCAAGGGGGCGTGCGGTGCTCTGGCCAGGGAGGAGAGGCCATGCGCAACGCGCCAGGGGGCACTGGTGATGGATGACAAGCCACTGACGAAAAACGACACCGACTGAATTCTGAAACTCTGAATTTTTCTGAAAGTCTACAGAAACAGTGCCGGCCAAGTGTTTGACGAAATGATTTTGGCATGTGGAGAATTTTCCTTGAGCTGATTTTTGGTGGGGTGGCCTCTCATTGCATCTGGGGGCTGCCTGAATTTTGGTAGAATTTTTGGAGAAGAGAAGATATGAATTTCACCAAATTTGACAAATCTGGTCCAAACTTGCAGAGACTGAAACTTGAAAATTTTGAAAAGAAGAAGAGTGGATCTTGATGGATCTAGGTTGGGGGTGCTAAGGACTATCCAGAGGAGTTGGTTTGAGATCAAAACTCAAAGGAAATTAGGTACTTCCTTTGTAAATCATCTAGGCTTAAAATAATTGACAGAATTGTTTTGGGAAGTAAAAATAAATGAAATAAAATCAAAAAATGGTTTGGACTTGTTGGAGCAAGAAGTTTGAATTGCCCCAAGGTGGTGGGAGGGGTTTTGGGAAGATTTATCACAAGAGGCAAGATAAAACCATGAGTGGTTTCAAAATGAGAGAAGTCCCAAAACTCCTAGGGTTCCCTTTTTAAAAGAAACTAAAACCCAAAAATAAAATTTGGGAAGGGAACAAACAGAAAAAGGTTTTGAAAATAACCAAGCACCAAGGCGTAAGAAGATACCAAAATAAAATCCTTGCCAAGGGGGAAAAAGTTTTGAGAGAGAGGTTTTTGGAAGAATTTAAATGACCTTCTTCTAAACCAACAAAGCTTTTGTTGAAAATTAAATAAAATTTTTTTGGAGTGTCACAACACCTACCCCCTTAGGAAAAATCTCGTCCCCGAGATTTCAGCTGATCCTCAAATAAGTGCGGGTGCTCTGTCCGAAGAAAATCTTCTCTTTCCCAAGTTGCTTCACTCTCGGTGTGATTGCTCCACTGAACTCTGAAAAACTTGATGGTTTTCTGTCAGGTCCTCCTTTCAAATTCCTCCAATATTTTTACAGGATGTTCCCGATAGGTGAGGTCTAGTTGCACGTCAATGATCTCGTGGGATACTTGCTTCTCTGGGTTGTTTACGCACTTCCTCAACTGTGAGACGTGGAACACGTCGTGGACATCGGATAATTCTTCGGGTAATTCTAGTTGGTAGGCTACCATGCCTCTTCGTGCCACTATACAAAATGGTCCGATGAATCTTGGTGCTAGCTTTCCTTTAACCTTGAACCGTTGCAGGCCCCTCATAGGGGACACTCATAGGTACACATATTCACCGGGTTCAAAGCTGACTTCACGGTGCTTCTGATCGTAATAGCTCTTTTGTCGACTTTGCGCTGTCTTGAGTCGGTCCCTGATGAGTCTGACTTTCTCTTCAGCTTACTTGAGCATGTCTGGGTTGAAGATACGGCTGTCACCTGTCTCTGACCAATTTAGCGGGGTACGACATCTCCGCCCGTACAGAGCTTCAAATGGTGCCATTTGCAGGCTGGCCTGGTAACTGTTGTTGTATGCGAACTCGGCATATGTCAGGCTTTCTTCCCAACTGGTTCCATAGGTGAGGACACATGCTCTCAGCATGTCTTCTAGAATTTGGTTTACGCGTTCAGTTTGTCCATCAGTCTGGGGATGGTATGCTGTACTGAAGGCCAGTTGAGTTCCTAGCGATTGTTGCAGCTGCTCCCAAAATCTAGAGACAAACTGAGTGCCTCTGTCGGATATTATAGTCTTTGGGACTCCATGCAGACAGACTATGCGGGAGAGGTAGAGCTTGGCGAGCTTCTGAGTGGTGTGGGTTGTCTTCACTAGAATGAAATGTGCCACCTTGGTTAATCTATCGGTGATGACCCATATGGCATCATTCCCGCGTTGTGACCGAGGTAGTCCGACAATGAAATCCATCCCTATTTCGTCCCATTTCCACTCAGGTATTTTGTTTGGTTGCAGTAGTCCGACTGGTCTTTGATGCTCAGCTTTTATGCGTTGACAAGAATCGCAACATGCAATGAAGGTGGCTATATCCCTCTTCATACCGTGCCAGCAAAATCTTTCCTGAATGTCCTTATACATTTTGGTTCCTCCAGGGTGGATCGAATATGGAGCGGTGTGGGCTTCAGCTAGAATTTTCTGTTTGAGGTCCTCTATATTTGGCACGCAGAGTCTTTTTCCGTACCATAATATTCCCTCATCGTCTATGACGAATTCCGAGGCCTTGCCTATACTCACCTTTCTTTTTATGCCTTCGATGCTGGGGTGTCCCTGCTGAGCCTCTTTAATCCTCTCCACAAGGTTGGGTTGTACTTCCAAATTTGTTATGGTGCCTTCCGTGACCATCATCAAGTTGAGTTTGGCAAACTCTTGTTGGAATTCAGGTCTCAAGCCTTGCAGACTGTTGTCGTCCGAGCTGGGGTTCCGACTAAGAGCATCTGCCACTACATTTGCTTTTCCTGGATGATAGTGGATACCAATATCATAATCTTTTACCAATTCCAACCAGCGTCGTTGCCGTAAATTGAGTTCTGGCTGTGTGAAAATATACTTGAGACTTTTATGGTCCGTATATATTTCACAACGATTTCCAAGTAAGAAGTGCCTCCATTCCTTGAGTGCATGAATGACTGCTGCCAATTCTAAGTCATGAGTGGGATAATTTTCTTCATGCTTGCGAAGTTGCCTTGAAGCGTATGCGACAACTTTGCCTTCTTGCATCAATACGCATCCGAGACCCCTTCGGGATGCGTCACAATATACTTCAAAATTCTTGTGTATGTCTGGCACAATTAATACTGGTGCTGTCGTTAATTTCCTTTTTAGTTCTTGGAAACTTTTCTTGCAAGCTTCCGTCCATTCAAACTTCTTGTCTTTCTTGAGTAACCGCATCATTGGCTTGGCTATGGTGGAGAATCCTTCAATAAATCTTCGGTAGTATCCTACCATTCCCAAGAAACTTCGTACGTCCATTACGCTGGCTGGTGGTTTCCAGCCAAGTACGGCTTTGACTTTTTTCGGGTCTACGGCAATACCTTCTTGGGTCAGTACGTGGCCCAGAAAACCTACCTATCTTAGCCAAAATTCACACTTGCTGAACTTGGCGTACAGTTGATGTCTCCTGAGTTCTCCTAGTACAATTCTGAGATGTTCAACGTGCTCTTCTGGTGTCTTGGAGTATATCAGAATATCGTCGATGAATACCACAACAAACTTGTCCATAAACTTCATAAATACTTTGTTCATGAGGTGAACAAAATATGCGGGGGCGTTCGCTAGTCCAAATGGCATTACTGTGAACTCATATAGTCCATATCTGGAGGTGAAGGCTGTCTTGGGGATATCCTTTGTTCGTACTTTTAATTGATGGTATCCCGACCTTAAGTCAATCTTTGAGAATACCTTGGCCTGAGCGAGCTGATCAAATAAATCATTTATCCATGGCATCGGGTATTTGTTTTTGATTGTGACCATGTTAAGTGCTCGATAGTCTATACACAATCTCAGTGTTCCATCCTTCTTTTTGGCAAATAAAATTGGTGAACCCCAAGGTGAGGAGCTGGCTCGAATATATCCTTTGTCCAACAATTCTTTTATTTGCTTCTTCAATTCTACCAACTCAGATGGTGCCATTCTGTATGGTTTCTTGTATATGGGGGTGGCTCCGGGTGCTAGCTCAATGCTGAATTCTATCTCTCGGTCTGGTGGCATGCCTGGTAGTTCTTTGGGAAATACGTCTGGAAATTCACACACTACTGGAACCTTGCTTAATTCAGAAATGTCCACCTTGTTCAATCTCGGTTGCCGGGATATTTTTCTCTCTTTGGCTGAAACTCTTATTGTCTTCCCGTGGTGGTGGGTGAGAATTACGGTCCGGTTGAAGCAGTCAATAAAACCTTTGTTGGTGGTTAACCAATCCATCCCTAGGATGACATCCAGTCCTTTATTTTCCAATACAATAAGATTGGCGTGAAACTTTAATCCTTCAAACTCAATAACCACACCTTGGCAGTAACTCTGAGTAACTTGCTTAATCCCAGGGGACTTGATGATCATGGATTTTTCCAAGGGAAACATCGAAAAATTATTTTGCAAAGCAAAACTTTTCGAAATGAATGAGTGAGAAGCTCCAGAATCAAACAAAACCATGGCAGGTATTGTGTTGACAGGAAACGTACCGAGTACGATATCCGGGGCATTCTGTGCTTCTTCTTTGGTCACGTGGTTCAGATGACCCTTCCTGTGGTTGTTGCTGGGGTTGAAATTGTTTCGCTTAGGCACTTATTGCCACCGTTGTTCGGCTTTGGGGTCGAGTTCCTTGGCTTGGGGCACTGCTTGGCATAGTGCCCTTCCTCTCCACAAGCGTAGCAAGTAACGCCTGGGCGATATGTGAACTCTTTGTCCCTTGCATGGAAATTCTTGATTGGGCGTGAGACGTTTGTCGTGGGTTTGTGTGTCCCATCTTTCTGAAAATCTGTCTTGCTTCGGTGGTTGCGAGCAAGAGTATTCTGGTCCCTTTTTCGCTTGCGGAAATCCTCCAAGCTGCGCCTCTCATTTTCCAAGGTAATGGCCTTATCCACTAGCGTTTTGTAAAATCTGGAAAAGTGTGCACAACCAGCTTGGCATTTAAGCGCGGGCGCCAGACCGTCTAGGAATTTCTCCATCTTCTTGCTTTCAGTCATACGCTCTTCATTGGCGTAGCGAGACAATAGAGTAAACTGACCGTTGTATTCTGACACCGTCATGGTTCCTTTGTTTGAGGTCATCAAACTCTCTCTTCTTGATTTTCATAATACTCTTTAGGAATGTGTGCACCACGGAAACCTTCCTTGAAATCATCCCAGGTTATATCATTTTCGTTGGGGTGCATGTGCAGAAAATTCTCCCACCATGATGCAGCTGCTCCTGTGAGATAGTGCGGAGCATATAGTACTTTCTCGGTCTGAACATTTTGCAATAATTAATTTTCTTCCATGTCTCGAAGCCAATCCTCGGCCTCAAGAGGTTTGTCAGTATGAGAAAATGTTTGGGGAGCGTGTCTTCTGTAGCTCAGATAACTTGGATTGCTGCTGATACTGTCCAGGTGATTTCCCATGTTGATGACTTGGTTCATCATTTCCCGATGTTGTTGCTGACTCTGCTCATAAAGGCGGCACATTTGGGAAAAGTGCTGTTTCACTGTCCTGTTGACTCGACTGTCCTTGTGTGAAATTGTTGCCCGGTTGAGTGCCATAATTTTCCTCTGGCGGAGTTGGCATGGAGCGCGTCCAAGGACGAGACATTTTTCACTCTGGGGATATATTTTGTAAAACTCATAAGAAAGGAAAAGAGTCGCAAAAATCAATAAATGCACAGATGGGAAAAAATTCAGGATTTCTCAAGAAAAACGATTGCGCACGGAGAAGGACTGCTCATTACATATCTTACACGCAGGCGGTAATTATACAATACATCACTCAGGATATGCGTACATATTCCTGACATGTTATTTAGGCTAGTGCACTTCTCCCAGTTCCTACATGATGCGCAAACAAGCTACTCCTCACAACCTATGTACATATAAACATATCGTACAAAGCAGTACATCGCATGGCGGCTAAGCGTACTCAGTCGGAGATGTTGACGATCTCCTTTGCCCTGCGAGGGTGAGGCGCAGTGAGGCTGGGGACTCGACCTCCTCTCGCTAATAGGCTCCAGACGTGTAGGTGCGGCCGAGTAGATGGAGCGGGTGCCAGGGGCGAGCAACACGAACAGGAGTGGGCGCAAAGGGTGGTGCAGTGCGCGCTGGAGTGGGCGCAATGACTTGGTTGAACTCTTCGGTGAGAAGGCAGGCGACGATGTAGGTGCATAAGATGCTGAGGACGAGACACAAAGTCAGTGGCGGTGCGGTGTGCAGGAGCTCCCTCCTGTTGGCGGCACAGCCATGGACTGAGTCCATGCGGGCAGCCACGAAGTCGTCCACCAGGTTGTCGAAGGCTGCCTCCAGGGCCCGGAGATACTCAATAAGCATCTCAAAAGCCTCGTCTCGTTCTCCTCTGGGGCAGGAGAATGCGTAGTGACAGGTGTAGGCACATGGCATGGAAGATAGCGGTAACGACGAGTCTTCATCGAGGGAAGGACATCCCTGAGACGAGCTATCGCCTCGCGGGCTGCCATCTGCATAGCATGCTTCTCCGTAGGCATGGCTCTTCCCAAGTACCGGAAGCGGCGTAACTCACCACGCCCTCCCTTGAACTGCACCGCGGCCTGGTGCATGGTCAGACTGTCGTTGACCTTGTGCTGGTAGAGTGTGAAGACTGGGCGCACAGATGGCCCCATCGCGACCTGAACGATGAAGGAGGGAGCTTGACGAACCCATCGGGCACGTTGGCGAAGGTCTGAGACTCGCAGCTGTTGTCGGCCATCTACAAAAGTAGGCAAAAATTCTGAATGGTCAGATCATAAATTTATGCTGACTGTCAGAAAATGACTACAATTTGCAAAAATATGAATTAGCTCTATTATGCTAATAACCGATTAGCGATCGCACCTAGTGGCTTCCTACAGTCAGCCTGGCTCTGGTACCAAGCTTGTCACGACCGGTTTTCCAATAAAATGTTTATTGAGAACCGATCTTTTGAGTCCAGTATGAGGAAAAATCCTCCTTACTGGTAGACAAAATTCTTGATACAGTAAGCCAGTAGCATATAATATATTACAGGGTCGAGCTAAGGCTGCTCAACAAATTATTACAAGCACGCCAATAATTATACATAATGGCGGATATGACACAATGGTGTGGTGGTATACTACTGACTCGAGACAATAGTGGTGGTGGAACATCACAGTGGAGTGGATAACACGACTCCTAAACTGGCAGCTCATCGAGCGTCAAGGTGAGGCTCGATGAATTTATTCGAGTAGCGGAAGCGGATATAATACAGAGACCAAATCCAGGGTCGCACGAGACTGACTGGGACTCCTCTAGGCGTCGGACTCGCTATCGAACTCTTCATCCATGAGATCGCCTTCGTCAACATCTGGCCAAATCAACAAGCCAGGTGAGTACTTTGAAAGTACTCGCAAGACAGTTCGGACATAAGATATAACAAATGCATGCATGAGTGCGTCATGAGTGATTATTAATGCACACTCAAATTAATAAATATTGGCACAACATGGTAAGTAAAAAGGGAGTCGGGTGGTAGTCTTCCCGAAATCCCAACAAAATAACTGAAAATCGATCGGGTGTCTGGAGCGACGCCTCAAAGGGTGAACAAATAAATAATCATGCTGCAGTCGGGCGTCTAAGCGACACCACGTAAATGGCTTATATTGAAAAGAAAATGACATGCGTGCCACAGTCGGACGTCTGAGCGACATCGCAAAAAGGGCTTATATCGAAAGTAAATAACAAGCGTGCCACAGTCGGACGTCTGAGCGACATCGCAAAAAGGGCTTATATCGAAAGTAAATAACAAGCGTGCCACAGTCGGACGTCTGAGCGACATCACAGAAAGGGCTTACATCAAAAGTAAAGAACAAGTGTGCCACAGTCGGACGTCTGAGCGACATCACAGAAAGGGCTTAAATTTCATTATTCATATCTGTTAAACTCACAAAGGTATAATACTCATAGGAAATATTCAACACATAATAATAAACGGGTTAGTCCATCCACAGGAATAAACATTTAACCGGACTTAACACTCATGTGGTTCACCAGAGTTTTTGTCACTGAGACTGACATTTCACAAGATAAGTTGAACACAGTACTTGGACATGGATATAGATGATTCAAGGATTTTTGACTCTGCAGAGTTTGTACTAAATTTCCCACAGCCAACGGATTTCCGTAGTCACGAAGGACTAGTTCCGTTTACGGTATTTTGGAAGAAACACATCTATCCATCACACACCCATCCCACCTCACAATGCCAGGAATCACCCTAGACAGCGTTCAAGAAAAACTTTGAGATGGGGAGATCACAATCTCGAATAGCATGGGATCAAATTTATATACGCGCGCTCTAAGGGGTGCCCCCCTCTCGGTCCCAACCGGAAACACCCATGCCCCCTGACCGGATGACTGGCTTTAATCCAGGGCCATGGAACCATCATCCCGGCCTCTCCTTTTGGTGTGTACCAGGAAAGCGGTTTGCAACTTACTAAGCCATATTCCTTGCGGAAAACATGTGGTAGTACAGGAAGGGAAAACGGATGGAAACTGGACTGATTCATGTTGACACTGGAGTCAAATAGTCTGGCATAAGACTGGCATGCTACAACATTGCCATCTTACCCATTCTCATGCCAACACATGGCCATGCAAACTCACATCCAACAACTTATGGATTTTCGAAACTCACTTGCCTCAACTTTGCATGTAATATGACATTCATCGATATGCTCATAAACATGCCATGAAACTACTTAATGCAAACATGCCAATGACACTCATCATATCAAAAGTTCAAATATGCTTGCCTGGTTCAGAGTAGTCGGAGCCTAGCTCGGTGAAGTTCGCGGTTCCGTCACCTCCTTCGGTATCTACGGTATAAGGAAACATACGTGCTAACGTAAATACCGTGAGGTGCACAAAAATATTCCAAATTTTTTTCAAATAAATCTGATAAAAAAAACTAGACAAAATTTTAAAGAGGATAGAAAAAGAATCAATCAAAAATCATTCTCTGTTTAAAAGTTATAAGGGTTTTAATCCAGGGACCTTTCTATAATGAAATAGAAACTTCTCAGGGGGCTAAGCAGAAAAGTTCAGAAAATGGTTCAGACTGGAAAGCGGCATTTGCCAGAATACGCTTTCAGAAAACGGTTCGTTTAATAGAACAGAGAGGCTGACAGGCGGGTCCCACCCGTCAGGTTTGAAAATTCAAACGGGGAGGCAGAGCTCGTCGGCGCCCGAGAGCTGCGGTGGTCGCCGGCGGCGATCCACGGTGAGGCAGGGGGATCGGGTGGTACCTCCGAGCTCAGCGTGTCCTTTCGCGTCGGTGGGTGGTGGTGGTGGTCGCCGGCGAGCTCTTCGTCGACGGCGGCCCTTGCTCCGGCGGACGGCGGCTCGGGTGCAGCAGGATCTCGTCGGGGAGGGCTGCGAAGGTCAAATTGACGCTGGGGTTAGCTCACTGGCTGCTAGAGGAGGCTATTGACGAGATTTGGGCGCCGGGGATGGCCTCATCGAAGCGATTCGAGCTGGTGGCCCAGGCGGATCGGGGCGGCCGGAGTTGGGGGAGGAGACCTCCTCGAGGTCCTCCTGGTGGCTTGGCGGGGTCCTGGAGAGGTGCAGTGATGGTGTGTGCTCGTGAGCGAGCTCGGGGCTCCTTTTTATAGGCGATCCGAGGCGGTGGCTGAGAACGGACATCTCTGGCGATGGTTACGGCGGCGCAGAGCTTGGTCGGGGAGTTTAGGGAGTTGGGCGTCAACGTGGAGTTCCTCTGGTTCCATTTAGGTGCTAACCAAGCTTGAATTAGGGGCTCTGGGTGGCTTCAATGGAACAGGGCGGCGCGGGCCCGTCGGCGGCAGAGGGCGCACCCTGTGCTTGCCGGGCCATGGCGACGGTGCTGCGGGGTGCGTTGGCGTGCATGAGGCCACGCGGAGGGCTAGGGAGCGTTGGGCGGTGCCGAACGGCGTTGCGAGCTGGCACGGGCTCCCGCTGGCCGCCACGGGGGGCGCTGCCACCGCAGAAGCTGCCAACTCCGGCAATGCTCGCCGTCACCGATACCTGTGCCCGTCCAAGGGGGCGTGCGGTGCTCTGGCCAGGGAGGAGAGGCCATGCGCAACGCGCCAGGGGGCACTGGTGATGGATGACAAGCCACTGACGAAAAACGACACCGACTGAATTCTGAAACTCTGAATTTTTCTGAAAGTCTACAGAAACAGTGCCGGCCAAGTGTTCGACGAAATGATTTTGGCATGTGGAGAATTTTCCTTGAGCTGAATTTTGGTGGGGTGGCCTCTCATTGCTTGGAGGCTGCCTGAATTTTGGTAGAATTTTTGGAGAAGAGAAGATATGAATTTCACCAAATTTGACAAATCTGGTCCAAACTTGCAGAGGCTGAAACTTGAAAATTTTGAAAAGAAGAAGAGTGGATCTTGATGGTTCTAGGTGGGGTGCTAAGGACTATCCAGAGGAGTTGGTTTGAGATCAAAACTCAAAGGAAATTAGGTACTTCCTTTGTAAATCATCTAGGCTTAAAATAATTGACAGAATTGTCTTGGGAAGTAAAAATAAATGAAATAAAATCCAAAAATGGTTTGGACTTGTTGGAGCAGGAAGTTTGAATTGCCCCAAGGTGGTGGGAGGGGTTTTGGGAAGATTTATCACAAGAGGCAAGATAAAACCATGAGTGGTTTCAAAATGAGAGAAGTCCCAAAACTCATAGGGTTCCCTTTTTAAAAGAAACTAAAACCCAAAAATAAAATTTGGGAAGGGAACAAACAGAAAAAGGTTTTGAAAATAACCAAGCACCAAGGCTGAAGAAGATACCAAAATAAAATCCTTGCCAAGGGGGAAAAAGTTTTGAGAGAGAGGTTTTTGGAAGAATTTAAATGACCTTCTTCAAAACCAACAAAGCTTTTGTTGAAAATTAAATAAATTTTTCTGGAGTGTCACATTACCTTTTATCGATCAAATGCTAGAAAGATTATGCAAACATACACACTACTGCTTTCTAGATGGTTATTCTGGTTTCTCTCAAATACCTGTGTCGGTTAAAGATCAATCAAAGACTACTTTTACATGCCTTTTTGGTACTTTTGCTTATAGACATATGCCTTTTGGTTTATGTAATGCACCTGCTACCTTTCAAAGATGCATGATGGCTATATTCTCTGACTTTTGTGAAAAGATTTGTGAGGTTTTCATGGATGACTTTTCCATCTATGGATCTTCTTTTGATGATTACTTGAGCAATCTTGATCGAGTTTGCAGAGATGTGAAGAAACTAATCTTGTCCTGAATTGGGAAAAGTGCCACTTTATGGTTAATGAAGGTATTGTCTTGGGGCATAATGTTTCTGAAAGAGGTATTGAAGTTGATAAAGCCAAGGTCGATGCTATTGAAAAGATGTCGTGTCCCAAGGACATCAAAGGTATAAGAAGTTTCCTTGGTCACGCCGGTTTTTATAGGAGGTTCATTAAGGACTTCTCAAAAATTTCTCGGCCTCTAACTAGTTTATTACAAAAATATATACCATTTGTCTTTGATGATGATTGTGTAGAAGCATTTGAAATACTTAAGAAAGCATTGATCTCTGCACCTATTGTTCAGCCACCTGATTGGAATTTACCCTTTGAAATTATGTGTGATGCTAGTGATTATGATGTAGGTGCTGTTCTAGGGCAAAGAGTTGTTAAGAAATTAAATGCTATCCATTATGCTAGTAAGACTCTAGAAAATGCTCAAAGAAATTATGCTACTACTGAAAAGGAACTCTTAGCAGTCGTATTTGCTTGTGATAAGTTCAGACCTTATATTGTTGATTCTAAAGTAACTATTCACACTGATCGTGCTACTATTAAATATCTTATGGAAAAGAAAGATGCTAAACCTAGACTTATTAGATGGGTTCTCCTGCTACAAGAATTTGATTTGCATATTGTTGATAGAAAGGGAGCTGAGAACCCCGTTGCAGACAACTTGTCTAGGTTAGAAAATATTCTTGATGACCCACTACCTATTGATGATAGCTTTCCTGATGAGCAATTAAATGTCATAAATACTTCTCGTAGTACTCCATGGTATGCTGATTATGCTAATTACATTGTTGCTAAATTTATACCACCTAGTTTCACATACCAGCAAAAGAAAAAGTTTTTCTATGATTTGAGGCATTACTTTTGGGATGACCCACATCTTTATAAAGAAGGAGTAGATGGTGTTATTAGACGTTGTGTACCCGAATATGAACAGGAACAGATCCTACGCAAGTGTCACTCCGAAGCTTATGGAGGACACCACGCTGGAGATAGAACTGCACATAAGGTATTGCAATCCGGTTTTTATTGGCCTACTCTCTTCAAGGATGCCCATAAGTTTGTCTTGTCATGTGATGAATGTCAAAGAATTGGTAATATTAGTAGACGTCAAGAAACGCCTATGAATTATTCAGTTGTTATTGAACCGTTTGATGTTTGGGGATTTGATTATATGGGACCTTTTCCTGCCTCTAATGGTTATACACATATTTTAGTTGCTGTTGATTACGTTACTAAGTGGGTAGAAGCTATTCCAACTAGTAGTGCTGATCATAACACCTCTATTAAGATGCTTAAAGAAGTTATTTTTCCAAGGTTTGGAGTCCCTAGATATTTAATGACTAATGGTGGTTCACATTTTATTCATGGTGCTTTCCGTAAAACGCTTGCTAAGTATGACGTTAATCATAGAATTGCATCTCCTTATCACCCACAGTCTAGTGGCCAAGTGGAATTGAGTAATAGAGAGCTCAAATTAATTTTGCAAAATACTGTCACTAGGTCTAGAAAGAATTGGTCTAAGAAACTTGATGATGCATTATGGGCCTATAGAACTGCATATAAAAATCCTATGGGTATGTCTTTCTATAAAATGGTTTATGGAAAAGCATGTCACTTACCTCTCGAACTAGAACATAAGGCATACTGGGCTATTAAAGAGCTCAACTATGATTTCAAACTTGCCGGTGAGAAGAGGTTATTTGATATTAGCTCACTTGATGAATGGAGAACCCAAGCTTATGAAAATGCCAAGTTGTTCAAAAAAAGTTAAGAGATGGCATGACAAAAGGATACAAAAGCGTGAGTTTAACGTAGGTGATTATGTATTGCTATACAACTCTCGTTTAAGATTTTTTGTAGGAAAACTTCTCTATAAATGGGAAGGCCCCTACGTTATCGAGGAGGTCTATCATTCCGGTGCCATAAAAATCAACAACTTCGAAGGCACGAATCCGAAGGTGGTAAACTGTCAAAGAATCAAACATTATATCTCAGGTAATCCTATAAATGTTGAAGCCAATGTTATTGAAAGCATAACCCCGGAGGAATACATAAGGGACACTTTCCAGAACGTTTCAGACTCCGAAAAGGAATAGGTATGTGGTACGGTAAGTAAACCAACTCCAAAACAGTTTTAAGGCAATATTTCTCCATTTTGGAATATTTAGAAAAATATAAAAATAAGTAGCAATCTGGGAAGGACACGAGGGCTCCACGAGGGTGGAGGGCGCGCCCTACCCCCCTGGGCGCGCCCCCTACCTCGTGGGCACCTCGTGTGCCTTTCGGACTCCGTTTTCCTGCACGATACGTATTTTGGTTGGTAAAAATTCATTATATATTCTCCCGAAAGTTTTGACTCCCGTATCACGCAAACATCCTCTGTTCTTGTTTCAAGCTGTTGCTGCTGCAGATTAGAGCAAGATGTCTTCTCAAGAGTCAGTCGGGGAGAGCCGGGTGTCTCATCCAGCACCGGAACCAAGGGCAAACAGCGACGCTGACCACTTTGGGCCAGCAACGGAGGAAGAGATGGAGGTTGACTTGATGAGGGTAGATGCCATGGAGGATCAAGAAGTCACTTCTCGCTTCCGAGCTGGGTTCACGATGGGGGAACTACAGAGCTCAGCTATTCCAAACTCGGTTATCCCTTCCAATGTTAGATTTATTTCTTATGAAAATATGAAGAGGAGTGTCACTTGTTCTCCCGCAGCTATGAAACACCCTTGGGTGCAAGGAGCTTTAGCAGTTACAGGAAAGCTTCATAAGGAAATAATGGACCTCAAGCAGCAAGTCAACAATCTCGAGGAGGAGAATCGTATCCTGAGAGGAATCATCGCCAAGAATATTACACCAACAAGGAGACATAATCACATGGGTATGGGCACTCCCCTTGGCAACTGCCAAGTTTGGGGGAGGTGCCCCGGTATCGTATCATAATCACACTCCTATCTTTACCGTTTTTTCTTAGTTCGAACCTATTAGTAGTATCTTGATCTAGTAGAATAAAGTTTATGGCATGATCTAGTTTTGAGTTTTGCTTTATGATCTCTCAATGTAATCGAGTCCGTGAGCTATATATATATATATATATAAAGATTAGTGTTGAGTCAAGGGCTTGATTATTTCGCCATGATTTTGAGTGAATACAAGAAAAGAAGGAAAAGAATAAAAAGAAACAAAGAGTTCATATTGATCATATTGAGAGTAATGACTTCACATAGAAAGAGTATGATGATTAAAAGTTGTTGGGAGTTGGCAGACATAGCTTTAGTCATCATTGCACTTAATAGGAAGTAATAAGGAAAGAGAGGTTTCCCATATAAATATACTATTATTGACATCTTTTATGATTGGGAGCACTCATTAAAATATGACATGCTAAAGAATTGATGTTGGACAAGGAAGACAACGTAATGGGTTATGTTTTCTTATATCTAAGATAAAGTATATTGTCATGGGTCATCCAACATGTTGAGCTTGCCTTTCCCCCTCATGCTAGCCAAATTCTCAGCACCAAGTAGAGATACTACTTGTGCTTCCAAAACCCTTAAACCAGTTTTGCCATGAGAGTCCACCATATCTACCTATGGATTGAGTAAGATCCTTCAAGTAAGTTGTCATCGGTGCAAAGCAATAAAAATTGCTCTAAATATGTATGATTGATTGGTGTGGGAGAAATAAGCTTTATACGATCTTGTGATGTGGAAGTAATAAAAGCGACGGACTGCATAATAAAGGTTCATATCACAAGTGGCAATATAAAGTGACGTTCTTTCACATTAAGATTTTGTGCATCCAACCATAAAAGCGCATGGCAACCTCTGCTTCCCTCTACGAAGGGCCTATCTTTTATTATTATCTTCTACCTTATGCAAGAGTCATGGTGATCTTCACCTTTTCCTTTTTACATTTTATCCTTTGGCAAGCACAGTATGTTGGAAAGATCATGATAGATATATCTAATTGGATGTAGGGGAGCATGAGTTATTATTGTTGACATTACCCTTGAGGTAAAAGGTTGGGAGGCGAAACTATAAGCCCCTATCTTTCTCTGTGTCCGATTAAAACTCCGTAACCACAAGTATCGCGTGAGTGTTAGCAATTATGAAAGACTAAATGATAGTTGAGTGTGTGGACTTGCTATTAAGCTCTGACATAGACTATTTCTGATGTTATGATAAATTGCAATTGCTTCAATGACTGAGATTATAGTCTGTTGGTTTTCAATAAAGTTTATGATTCGTACCTCTGCATTGTGAATAGATTATTACTTGAGCATAAGAAATCATATAACAAAATCTATATATGTTCCTGTTATGAGAATAATCATGATGCCTTCATGTCCGTATTTTATTTTTTTATCGACACCTCTACCTCTAAACATGGGGACATATTTATCGTTATCGGCTTTCGCTTGAGGACAAGCGAGGTCTAAGCTTGGGGGAGTTGATACGTCCATTTTGCATCATGCTTTTATATCGATATTTATTGCACTATGGGCTATTATTACACATTATGTCACAATACTTATGCCTACTCTCTCTTATTTTACAAGGTTTACATAAGGAGGGAGAATGCCAACAGCTGGAATTCTGGGCTGGAAAAGGAGCAAATATTAGAGACCTATTCTGCACAACTCCAAAAGTCCTGAAACTCCACGAAAGTCATTTTTGGAAATAATAAAAATTATCCAGCGGAAGAAGTTGTTGGAAATATGCCCTAGAGGCAATAATAAAATAGTTATTATTATATTTTCCTTGTTCATGATAATCATTTATTATCCATGCTATAATTGTATTGATAGGAAACTCAGATACATGTGTGGATACATAGACAACACCATGTCCCTAGTAAGCCTCTAGTTGACTAGCTCGTTGATCAATAGATGGTTACGGTTTCCTGACCATGGACATTGGATGTCGTTGATAACGGGATCACATCATTAGGAGAATGATGTGATGGACAAGACCCAATCCTAAGCCTAGCACAAGATCGTGTAGTTCGTATGCTAAAGCTTTTCTAATGTCAAGTATCATTTCCTTAGACCATGAGATTGTGCAACTCCCGGATACCGTAGGAGTGCTTTGGGTGTACCAAACGTCACAACGTAACTGGGTGACTATAAAGGTGCACACGGGTATCTCCGAAAGTGTCTGTTGGGTTGGCACGAATTGAGACTGGGATTTGTCACTCCGTGTAAACGGAGAGGTATCTCTGGGCCCACTCGGTAGGACATCATCATAATGTGCACAATGTGATCAAGGAGTTGATCACGGGATGATGTGTTACGGAACGAGTAAAGAGACTTGCCGGTAACGAGATTGAACAAGGTATCGGGATACCGACGATCGAATCTCGGGCAAGTATCGTACCGATAGACAAAGGGAATTGTATACGGGATTGATTAAGTCCTTGACATCGTGGTTCATCCGATGAGATCATCGTGGAACATGTGGGAGCCAACATGGGTATCCAGATCCCGTTGTTGGTTATTGACCGGAGAACGTCTCGGATCATGTCTGCATGTCTCCCGAACCCGTAGGGTCTACACACTTAAGGTTCGATGACGCTAGGGTTATAAGGAAGTTTGTATGTGGTTACGAATGTTGTTCGGAGTCCCGGATGAGATCCCGGACGTCACGAGGAGTTCGGAATGGTCCGGAGGTTAAAGATTATATATAGGAAATCCTTCGGCCATCGGGACAAGTTCGGGGTCATCGGTATTGTACCGGGACCACCGGAAGGGTCCCGGGGGTCCACCGGGGTGGGGCCACCTGCCCCGGGGGCCACATGGGCTGTAGGGGGTGCGCCTTGGCCTACATGGGCCAAGGGCACCAGCCCCAAGAGGCCCATGCGCCTAGGGTTTCAAAAGGAAGAGTCCCACAAGGGGAAGGCACCCCTAGGTGCCTTGGGGGGGAGGGAAACCTCCCTTGGCCGCCGCCCCCCTAGGAGATTGGATCTCCTAGGGCCGGCGCCCCCCCCTTGGGCTCCCTATATATAGTGGGGAGGAGGGCCTCTCAAGACACACCTTTGCCTTGGTGCAGCCCTCTCCCCTCTCCCAAGTCCATCTCCTCTCCCGTGGTGCTTGGCGAAGCCCTGCAGGATTGCCACGCTCCTCCATCACCACCACGCCATTGTGCTGCTGCTGGATGGAGTCTTCCTCAACCTCTCCCTCTCTCCTTGCTGGATCAAGGCATGGGAGACGTCACCGGGCTGTACGTGTGTTGAACGCGGAGGTGCCGTCCGTTCGGCGCTAGGTCATCGGTGATTTGGATCACGACGAGTACGACTCCATCAACCCCGTTCTCTTGAACGCTTCCGCTCGTGATCTACAAGGGTATGTAGATGCACTCCCCTCTCCCTCGTTGCTAGATGACTCCATAGATTGATCTTGGTGATGCGTAGAAAATTTTAAAATTCTGCTACGTTCCCCAACAGTGGTATCAGAGCTAGGTCTATGCGTAGTTTCTATGCACGAGTAGAACACAAAGTAGTTGTGGGTGTCGATTTTGTTCAATTTGCTTGCCGTTACTAGTCTTATCTTGATTCGGCGGCATTGTGGGATGAAGCGGCCCGGACCGACCTTACACGTACTCTTACGTGAGACTGGTTCCACCGACTGACATGCACTAGTTGCATAAGGTGGCTAGCGGGTGTCTGTCTCTCCCACTTTAGTCGGATCGGATTCGATGAAAAGGGTCCTTATGAAGGGTAAATAGCAATTGGCATATCACGTTGTGGTTTTGCGTAGGTAAGAAACGTTCTTGCTAGAAACCCATAGCAGCCACGTAAAACATGCAAACAACAATTAGAGGACGTCTAACTTGTTTTTGCAGGGTATGCTATGTGATGGTGATATGGCCAAAAGGATGTGATGAATGATATATGTGATGTATGAGATTGATCATGTTCTTGTAATAGGAATCACGACTTACATGTCGATGAGTATGACAACCGGCAGGAGCCATAGGAGTTGTCTTTATTTATTATATGACCTGGGTGTCATTGAACAACGCCATGTAATTACTTTACTTTATTGCTAACTGTTAGCTGTAGTAGTAGAAGTAATAGTTGGCGAGACAACTTCATGAAGACACGATGATGGAGATCATGATGATGGAGATCATGGTGTCATGCCGGTGACGACAATGATCATGGAGCCCCGAAGATGGAGATCAAAAGGAGCAACATGATATTGGCCATATCATGTCACTATTTGATTGCATGTGATGTTTATCATGTTTTTGCATCTTGTTTACTTAGAACGACGGTAGTAAATAAGATGATCCCTCATAATAATTTCAAGAAAGTGTTCCCCCTAACTGTGCACCGTTGCGACAGTTCGTTGTTTCGAAGCACCACGTGATGATCGGGTGTGATAGATTCTAACGTTCACATACAACGGGTGTAAGACAGATTTACACACGCGAAACACTTAGGTTGACTTGACGAGCCTAGCATGTACAGACATGGCCTCGGAACACAAGAGACCGAATGGTCGAGCATGAGTCGTATGGTAGATACGATCAACATGAAGATGTTCACCGATGATGACTAGTCCGTCTCACGTGATGATCGGACATGGCCTAGTTGACTCGGATCATGTAATCACTTAGATGACTAGAGGGATGTCTATCTGAGTGGGAGTTCATAAGATGAACTTAATTATCCTGAACATAGTCAAAAGGTCTTCGCAAATTATATCGTAGCTCGCGCTTCAGTTCTACTTTTTAGATATGTTCCTAGAGAAAATTTAGTTGAAAGTTGATAGTAGTAATTATGCGGACTAGGTCCGTAAACTGAGGTTTGTCCTCATTGCTTCATAGAAGGCTTATGTCCTTAATGCACCGCTCAGTGTGCTGAACCTCGAACGATGTCTATGGATGTTGCGAACATCTGACATACACATTTTGATAACTACGTGATAGTTCAGTTAAACGGCTTAGAGTTGAGGCACCGAAGACGTTTTGAAACGTCGCGAAACATATGAGATGTTTCGAGGGCTGAAATTGGGATTTCAGGCTCATGCCCACGTCAAGAGGTATAAGACCTCCGACGATTTTCTTAGCCTGGAAACTAAGGGAGAAAAGCTCAATTGTTGAACTTGTGCTCAGATTGTCTGAGTACAACAATCGCTTGAATCGAGTGGGAGTTGATCTTCCAGATGAAATAGTGATGGTTCTCCGAAGTCATTACCACCAAGCTGCTTGAGCTTCGTGATGAACTATAATATATCAGGGACATATATGATGATCCTTGAGATATTCGCGATGTTTGACACCACTAAAGTAGAGATCAAGAAGGAGCATCAATTGTTGATGGTTGGTGAAACCACTAGTTTCAAGAAGGGCAAGGGCAAAAAGGGATGCTTCATGAAACAGCAAATCTGCTGCTGCTCTAGTGAAGAAACCCAAGGTTGAACCCAAACCCGAGACTAAGTGCTTCTGTAATAAAGGGAACAGCCACTGGAGCAGAATTACCCTAGATACTTGGTAGATAAGAAGGCTGGCAAGGTCGATAGAAGTATATTGGATGTATTATGTTAATGTGTACTTTCCTAGTACTCCTAGTAGCACCAGGGTATTAGATACCGGTTCGGTTGCTAAGTGTTAGTAACTCGAAATAAAAGCTACGGAATAAACGGAGACTAGCTAAAGGTGAGATGACGATATGTGTTGGAAGTATTTCCAAGGTTGATCAAATATCGTACGCTCCCTCTACCATCGAGATTGGTGCTTGCGTTGAGCATAGACATGATGGGATTATGTCTATCGCAATACGGTTATTCATTTAAAGAGAATAATGGTTACTCTGTTTATTTGAATAATACCTTTAATGGTCTTACGCCTAAAATGAATGGTTTATAGAATCTCGATCGTAGTGATACACATGTTCATGCCAAAAGATATAGGATAGTAATGATAGTACCACCTACTTGTGGCACTGCCACTTAAGTCATATCGGTATAAAACGCATGAAGAAGCTCCATGTTGATGGATCTTTGGACTCACTCATTTTTGAAAGGTTTGAGACATGCGAACCATGTCTATTGGTGTATATGCATGAAGAAACTCCATGCAAATGGACCGTTTGGACTCACTTGATTTTGAATCACTTGAGACATGCAAATCATACCACATGGGCAAGATGACTGAAAGCCTCGTTTTCAATAAAATGGAACTAGAAAGCAACTTGTTGGAAGTAATACATTTTGATGTGTGCAATCCAATGAGTGCTGAGGCATGTAGTGGATATCGTTATGTTCTTACTTCACAGATGATTTGAGTAGATGTTGAGTATATTTACTTGATGAATCACGAGTCTGAATTATTGAAAGGTTCAAGTAATTTCAGGGTGAAGTTGAAAGATCGTCGTGACAAGAGGATAAAATATCTATGATATGATCATAGAGATGAATATCTGAATTACGAGTTTGGCACAGAATTAAGACATTGTGGAAATTGTTTCACAACTAATACAGCCTAGAACACCATAGTGTGATGGTGTGTCCGAACATCATAACTGCACCCTATTGGATATGATGCATACCATGATGTCTCTTATCGAATTACCACAATAGTTTATGGGTTAAGCATTAGAGACAACCACATTCACTTTAAATAGGGCACCACGTAATTCCGATGAGATGACACCATATGAACTATGGTTTAGAGAAACCTAAGCTGTCATTTCTTAAAAGTTTGGGGCTGCGACGCTTATGTGAAAAGGTTTCATGCTGATAAGCTCGAACCCAAAGCGGATAAATGCATCTTCATAGGACACCCAAAATAGTTGGGTATACCTCCTGTCTCAGATTCGAAAGCAATAAGGGATTGTTTCTAGAATCGGGTCCTTTCTCGAGGAAAAGTTTCTCTCGAAAGAATTGAGTGGGAGGATGGTGGAGACTTGATGAGGTTATTGAACCGTCTCTTCAACTAGTGTGTGGCAGGGCACAGGAAGTTGTTCCTGTGGCACCTACACCAATTGAAGTGGAAGCTTATGATAGTGATCATGAAACTTCAGATCAAGTCACTACCAAACCTCATGGGATGACAAGGATGCGTACTACTTCAGAGTGGTACGTAATCCTGTCTTGGAAGTCATGTTGCTAGACAACAATGAACCTACGAGCTATGAAGAAGCGATGGTGGGCCTGGATTCCAAAATGGCTCGAGGCCATATAATCCGAGAGAGGATCCATGTATGAAAACAAAGTGTAGACTTTGGCAGAACGACTCGATGGTCGTAATGCTATTGAGTACAGATGGATTTTTAAAAGGAAGACGGACAATGATGGTAAATGTCACCATTAAGAAAGCTCGACTTGTCATTAAGATGTTTTTCAACAAGTTCAAGGAGTTGACTACGATGAGACTTTCTCACTCGTAGCGATGCTAAGAGTCTGTTGGAATTATATTAGCGATTGCTGCATTATTTATGAAATCTTGCAGATAGGATGTCAAAACATTGTTTCCTCGACGTTCTTTTGAGGAAAGGTTGTATGTGATACAAACCGGAAGGTTTTGTCAATCCTGAAAGACGCTAATAAGTATGCAAAGCTCCAGCAATCCTTCTAAGGACTGGAGTAAGCATCTCGGAGTTGGAATGTATGCTTTGATAAGATGATCAAAGTTTTGGGTGTATACAAAGTTTATGAGAAACTTGTATTTCCAAAGAAGTGAGTGGGAGCACTATAGAATTTCTGATAAATATATGTTGTTGACACATTGTTGATCAGAAATGACGTAGAATTTCTGGAAAGCATATAGGGTTATTTGGAAAGTGTTTTTCAATGGAAAGCCTGGATTAAGCTACTTGAACATTGAGCATCAAGGTCTATAAGGATAGATCAAAACACTTAATGGTACTTTCAAATGAGCACATACCTTGACATGATCTTGAAGGTGTTCAAGATAGACCAGTCAAAGAAGGAGTTCTTGCCTGAGTTGTAAGGTATGAAGTTAAGACTTAAAGCTCGACCACGGCAGAAGAAAGAGGAAGGACGAAGGTCGTCCCCTATGCTTTTGTCATAGGCTCTATACGGTATGCCATGCTGTGTACCGCACCTGAAATGTGCCTTGCCATGAGTCAGTCAAGGGGTACAAGAGTGATCCAAGTATGGATCACAAGACAGCGGTCAAAGTTATCCTTAGTAACTAGTGGACTAAGGAATTTTCTCGATTATGGAGGTGGTAAAAGAGTTCGTCGTAAAGGGTTACGTCGATGCAAGCTTAACACCTATCTGGATAGCTCTGAGTAGAGATACCGGATACGTATAATGGAGCAACAATTTAGAATAGCTCCAAGTAGAACAGTTATTTGAAATGGCTCCAAATATAGCGTAGTAGCTGCATCTACAAGATGACATAGAGATTTGCGAAGTACATACGGATCTGAAAGATTCAGATCCGTTGACTATAACATCTCTCACAAGCATAACATGTTCAAACCTAGAACTCATCGAGTGTTAATCACATGGTAATGTGAACTAGATTATTGACTCTAGTAAACTCTTTGGGTGTTAGTCACATGGGGATGTGACCTTGAGTGTTAGTCACATAGCAATGTGAACTGGATTATTGACTCTAGTGCAAGTGGGAGACTGTTGGAAATATGCCCTAGAGGCAATAATAAATTGATTATTATTATATTTCCTTGTTCATGATAATCGTTTATTATCCATGCTAGAATTGTATTGATAGGAAACTTAGATACATGTGTGGATACATAGACAACGCCATGTCCCTAGTAAGCCTCTAGTTGACTAGCTCGTTGATCAATAGATGGTTACGGTTTCCTGACCATGGACATTGGATGTCATTGATAACGGGATCACATCATTAGGAGAATGATGTGATGGACAAGACCCAATCCTAAGCCTAGCACAAGATCATGTAGTTCGTATGCTAAAGCTTTTCTAATGTCAAGTATCATTTCCTTAGACCATGAGATTGTGCAACTCCCGGATACCGTAGGAGTGCTTTGGGTGTGCCAAACGTCACAACGTAACTGGGTGGCTATAAAGGTACACTACAGGTATCTCCGAAAGTGTCTGTTGGGTTGGCACGAATCGAGACTGGGATTTGTCACTCCGTGTAAACGGAGAGGTATCTCTGGGCCCACTCGGTAGGACATCATCATAATGTGCACAATGTGATCAAGGAGTTAATCACGGGATCATGTGTTACGAAACGAGTAAAGAGACTTGCCGGTAACGAGATTGAACAAGGTATCGGGATACCGACGATCGAATCTCGGGCAAGTATCGTACCACTAGACAAAGGGAATTGTATACGGGATTGATTAAGTCCTTGACATCGTGGTTCATCCGATGAGATCATCGTGGAACATGTGGGAGCCAACATGGGTATCCAGATCCCGCTGTTGGTTATTGACCGGAGAACGTCTCGGTCATGTCTGCATGGTTCCCGAACCCGTAGGGTCTACACACTTAAGGTTCGGTGACGCTAGGGTTATAGAGATATTAGTATGCGGTAACCCGAAAGTTGTTCGGAGTCCCGGATGAGATCCCGGACGTCACGAGGAGTTTAAGAATGGTCCGGAGGTAAAGAATTATATATAGAAAGTGCTATTTCGGCCATCGGGACAAGTTTCGGGGTCACCGGTATTGTAGCGGGACCACCGGAAGGGTCCCGGGGGTCCACCGGGTGGGGCCACCTGCCCCGGGGGGGCACATGGGCTGTAGGGGGTGCGCCTTGGCCTATATGGGCCAAGGGCACCAGCCCCAAGAGGCCCATGCGCCAAGAATCGAGGGAAAGGAAGAGTCCTAAAGGGGGAAGGCACCTCCGAGGTGCCTTGGGGAGGAGGGACTCCTCCCCTGGCCGCACCCTTCCTTGAAGGAAGGGCCAAGGCTGCGCCTCCCCCCTCTCCCTTGGCCCTATATATAGTGGGGGGAAGGGAGGGAAGCCCAACCTAAGCCCTGGCGCCTCCCTCTCCCTCCCATGACACATCTCCCTCCTCCCGCAGCGCTTGGCGAAGCCCTGTTGGAATCCCGCTACTTCCACCACCACGCCGTCGTGCTGCTGGATCTCCATCAACCTCTCCTCCCCCCTTGCTGGATCAAGAAGGAGGAGACGTCGCTGCTCCGTACGTGTGTTGAACGCGGAGGTGCCGTCCGTTCGGCGCTAGGATCATCGGTGATTTGGATCACGACGAGTACGACTCCATCAACCCCGTTCTCTTGAACGCTTCCGCGCGCGATCTACAAGGGTATGTAGATCCACTCTTCCCTCATTGCTAGATGACTCCATAGATAGATCTTGGTGACACGTAGGAAAATTTTGAATTTATGCTACGTTCCCCAACAAGTTTTTGCAGGGCATGTTGTGATGTGATATGGTCAAGACATGATGGCTTAAATTTATTGTATGAGATGATCATGTTTTGTAACCGAGTTATCGGCAACTGGCAGGAGCCATATGGTTGTCGCTTTATTGTATGCAATACAATCGCCCTGTAATGCTTTACTTTATCACTAAGCGGTAGCGATAGTCGTGGAAGCATAATATTGGCGAGACAACAACAATGCTACGATGGAGATCAAGGTGTCGTGCCGATGACGATGGTGATCATGACGGTGCTTCGGAGATGGAGATCACAAGCACAAGATGATGATGGCCATATCATATCACTTATATTGATTGCATGTGATGTTTATCTTTTATGCATCTTATCTTGCTTTGATTGACGGTAGCATTATAAGATGATCCCTCACTAAATTATCAAAGTATAAGTGTTCTCCCTGAGTATGCACCGTTGCGAAAGTTCTTCATGCTGAGACACCACGTGATGATCGGGTGTGATAGGCTCTACGTTCAAATACAACGGGTGCAAAATAGTTGCACACGCGGAATACTCAGGTTAAACTTGACGAGCCTAGCATATAACAGATATGGCCTTGGAACACGGAGACCGAAAGGTGAGCGTGAATCATATAGTAGATATGATCAACATAGTTGAAAGAACATGCGGTGCCCCCATGTTTGGTTTTGGTAATTGATGACAATCTCTATGGACTAATGGTTGCCTTGAGTTATATTTGAAGGTTTTGTCCATAGGCTTTTCTTGGAGTACATGTGTTGGTTTCAAGGAGAGTTTGTGTCGACCAAGGTGTTATTCAAGGAATTATCCAAAGATTGGTCATGTGAGAGTTGAGCTTATTGCAAGCATGTCTTGAAGAAGAAGATTGTGTGATCATTCATGTCTACCTTCAAGACATCATTCAAATGAAGAGAATTGGAAAGGTTCAAGGTTGATCAAGACTAAGTCAAGAGTGAATCAAGTTGATCAACTCACAAAGCGCAGAAGATGTACCGAGAGGGATCAAGTGATCCCATGGTATGGTAAGACATTGTCAATTACGCTTTGTGTACTAACCCATGGTCTTCGTGAGAGTTCTTTGTGGGGTTAGGTTGCGGTGTGCAAGTTCAAGTGGAGCATCACGAAGAGATCAAATGCTTGAAGCTTGCCGTCCTTTGTGGTGACAATGGACTTGTGAAGATGTGCGGAAGAGTGGCTCACCCATAGTGGAGTATGGGGGAGCAATCAACTAGTCTTCATCGAGTCAACCCAATGAAGAAAGGTGGTCCAACCTGAGGGAGTCAAGATCGTCATCATCTAGCTCAAGTGGACCATGTGCAAGGCAAAGGTTTGCCCTTGATAGGTTTTCTATTTTACCGGTCTCATGATGGTAGTTGGGAGACCGGGTTATAGGATCGATTGCCGTACTATCAAGGGGGGCTCTCGATGAGTAGCTTGATCATATCGTTCGCTGAGAGCTCAAACCATTGCATCCTTGCATCATCTTTCTTGGTTCTTGTTTGGTTCTCTTTGAGAGTCTTAGAGCTTATGGTCATCTTGATGACAAGCTCGAGTTCATCGAAAACGGAGTTCACATGCTTCTTCTATGATGTTTTCGATGTTGGAGGTTTTGCCGGTTCTTCTCGGTTGGAGGTTTCACTCCTCTATTTGCTGGCAATTTTGATGCTACTCGTCGTCTTGTTTCCAACAAGCTTGAGTTTGCTCAATTCAGAGCTCATATGCAGAAGTTATGGCAGTTCTGGTTTTCTTGAGAGTGGTTTTTGTCTGGTCCCAGCGGTAGTACCGCGTGCCCCAGCGGTAATACCGCTTAGAGCTCTCAGTCGTTGTACCGCTGCTTCCGGGCGGTGGTACCGCCAACTTGCTCAGCAAAGTCTTGGGCGGTTGTTCCGGCCAGGCACCGCCCAAGTACTGGTCAGGCCTCTGTTTTGATGCGGTACTCGGGCGGTGGTGGCCCGATTGGTCTGGTCGTACCGGTACCACCGGTGTTTGGAGCGGTTCTACCGCTCAGGACTTAGCCGCCCAAGTGCTCAAGGCCATGCGGTTGCACCGGCCCGGTACCGCTCGACTACCGCACTCAGGGGTGGCTCCCTTCTGTTCCTATGCGGTGGTTGAGCGGTGGCTGGGCGGTTGGTCCGGTTGTTCTTCTCAACCGGTGCTACCGCCTGGTCGCCCGGTTGTATCGCCTGGTAGGGTTCTGCACGTATACTGTGAGTACCGGTTGTACCGCTCGTGTGCGGGCTGAGCACATAACGGTTGGATTTTCCCCCTCCTATAAAAGGGGGTCTTCTTCCCCATTGACCCTAACCCTTTGAGCTCGTGTTCTTCCCCCTTTGTTGACCTTCTTTGAGCTTGCTAACTCTCAATCCCTCCATGGATTCTTGCTAGTTTTTGAGGGAAAAGAGAGAGGAGATCTAGATCCACATTTCCACCAATCACCTTTCTCCTCTATGTGAGGGGAACAACCCTTGGATCTAGATCTTGGAGTTCTTGGTGTTCTCCTTCTTGTTCTTCCTCTCATTTTCCTCCCTAGCATTAGTTGCTCCGGTGGGATTTGAGAGAGAAGGACTTGAGGCACTCCATGTGCCCTTGCCATTGCATTTGGTGCATCGGTTTGAGTTCTCCACGGTGATACGTGGAAGTGAATTGAGAAGCCTATTACTCTTGGGTGTTTGGGCACCCTAGAGTTTGTTCCTCTTGGGTGCCTTGGCGCCCTAGACGGTTGGTGTTGTTCGGAGCTCAATCATTGTGGTGTAAAGCTCCGGGCAAGCGTCGGGGTCTCCAATTAGGTTGTGGAGATCGCCCCGAGCAATTTGACGGGTACCGGTGACCGCCCCCAAGGGTTGCCAAAGTGTACGGGTTCGGTGACCGCCCCCAAGGGTTGCCATTTGTACGGGTTCGGTGACCGCCCTCAAGGGTCCCTTAGTGGAATCACGGCATCTTGCATTGTGCGAGGGCGTGAGGAGATTACGGTGGCCCTAGTGGCTTCTTGGGGAGCATTGTGCCTCCACACCGCTCCAAACGGAGATTAGCATCCGCAAGGGTGTGAACTTCGGGATACATCGTCGTCTCCGCGTGCCTCGGTTATCTCTTACCCGAGCTCTTTACTTATGCACTTTACTTTGTGATAGCCGTATTGTTTCTTGTCATATATCTTGCTATCACATAGTTGCTTATCTTGCTTAGCATAAGTTGTTGGTGCACATAGGTGAGCCTAGTTGTTTTAGGTTTTGTGCTTGACAAATTAACCGCTAGGTTTATTCCGTATTTGTTCAAGCCTAAATCGTAATTATTTTAAAGCGCCTATTCACCCCCCCCCCCGCTAGGCGACATCCACGATCTTTCAAATAGTGATGTTCACCAATGAAACTACTCCATCTCACGTGATGATCGGACATGGTTTAGTTGATTTGGATCACGTAATCACTTAGAGGATTAGAGGGATGTCTATCTAAGTGGGAGTTCTTTAAGTAAATTGAACCTAAATTTATCATGAAACTTAGTACCTGATAGTATCTTGCTTGTTTATGCTTGATTGTAGATAGATGGCTCGTGCTGTTGTTCCGTTGAATTTTAATGCGTTCCTTGAGAAAGCAAAGTTGAAAGATGATGGTAGCAATTACATGGACTGGGTCCGTAACTTGAGGATTATCCTCATTGCTGCACAGAAGAATTACGTCCTAGAAGCACCGCTGGGTGCCAGGCCTGCTGCTGGAGCAACACCAGATGTTATGAACGTCTGGCAGAGCAAAGCTGATGACTACTCGATAGTTCAGTGTGCCATGCTTTACGCCTTAGAATCGGGACTTCAACGACGTTTTGAACGTCATGGAGCATATGAGATGTTCCAGGAGTTGAAGTTAATATTTCAAGCAAATGCCCGGATTGAGAGATATGAAGTCTCCAATAAGTTCTATAGCTGCAAGATGGAGGAGAACAGTTCTGTCAGTGAGCATATACTCAAAATGTCTGGGCATAATAATCACTTGATTCAATTGGGAGTTAATCTTCTAGATGATTGCGTCATTGACAGAATTCTCCAATCACTGCCACCAAGCTACAAGAGCTTCGTGATGAACTATAATATGCAAGGGATGAATAAGACTATTCCCGAGCTCTTCGCAATGCTGAAAGCTGCGGAGGTAGAAATCAAGAAGGAGCATCAAGTGTTGATGGTCAACAAGACCACTAGTTTCAAGAAAAAGGGCAAAGGGAAGAAGAAGGGGAACTTCAAAAAGAACGGCAAGCAAGTTGCTACTCAAGATAAGAAACCCAAACTTGGACCTAAGCCTGAAACTGAGTGCTTCTACTGCAAGCAGACTGGTCACTGGAAGCGGAACTGCCCCAAGTATTTGAAGGATAAGAAGGCTGGCAACGTGAACAAAGGTATATGTGATATACATGTTATTGATGTGTACCTTACTAATGCTCGCAGTAGCACCTGGGTATTTGATACTGGTTCTGTTGCTAATATTTGCAACTCGAAACAGGGACTACGGGTTAAGCGAAGATTGGCTAAGGACGAGGTGACGATGCGCGTGGGAAACGGTTCCAAAGTCGATGTGATCGCAGTCGGCACGCTACCTCTACATCTACCTTCGGGATTAATATTAGACCTAAATAATTGTTATTTGGTGACAGCGTTCAGCATGAACATTATATCTGGATCTTGTTTGATGCGAGACGGTTATTCATTTAAATCTGAGAATAATGGTTGTTCTATTTATATGAGTAATATCTTTTATGGTCATGCACCCTTAAAGAGTGGTCTATTTTTATTGAATCTCGATAGTAGTGACACACATATTCATAGTGTTGAAGCCAAAAGATGCAGAGTTGATAATGATAGTGCAACTTATTTGTGGCACTGCCGTTTAGGTCATATCGGTGTAAAGCGCATGAAGAAACTCCATACTGGTGGACTTTTGGAACCACTTGATTATGAATCACTTGGTACTTGCGAACCATGCCTCATGGGCAAGATGACTAAAACACCGTTCTCCGGTACTATGGAGAGAGCAACAGATTTGTTGGAAATCATACATACAGATGTATGTGGTCCGATGAATATTGAGGCTCGTGGCGGATATCGTTATTTTCTCACCTTCACAGATGACTTAAGCAGATATGGGTATATCTACTTAATGAAACACAAGTTTGAAACATTTGAAAAGTTCAAAGAATTTAGAGTGAAGTAGAAAATCATCGTAACAAGAAAATAAAATTCCTACGATCTGATCGTGGAGGAGAATATTTGAATTACGAGTTTGGTGTACATTTGAAAAATTGTGGAATAGTTTCGAAACTCACGCCACCCGGAACACCACAGCGTAATTGTGTGTCCGAACGTCGTAATCGTACTTTACTAGATATGGTGCAATCTATGATGTCTCTTACTAATTTACCGCTATCGTTTTGGGGATACGCTCTAGAGACGGCCGCATTCACGTTAAATAGGGCACCATCAAAATCCGTTGAGACGACGCCTTATGAACTGTGGTTTGGCAAGAAACCAAAGTTGTCGTTTCTGAAAGTTTGGGGCTGCGATGCTTATGTGAAAAAGCTTCAACCTGATAAACTCGAATCCAAATCGGAGAAATGTGTCTTCATAGGATATCCAAAGGAAACTATTGGATAGACCTTCTATCACAGATCCGAAGGCAAGACTTTTGTTGCTAAATTCGGAAACTTTCTGGAGAAGGAGTTTCTCTCGAAAGAAGTGAGTGGGAGGAAAGTAGAACTTGACGAGGTAACTGTACCTGCTCCCTTATTGGAAAGTAGTGCATCACAGAAAACTGTTTCAGTGACACATACACCAGTTAGTGAGGAAGCTAATGAGGATGATCATGAAACTTCAGAACAAGATACTACTGAACCTCATAGATCAACCAGAGTGAGATCAGCGCCAGAGTGGTACGGTAATCCTGTTCTGGAAGTCATGCTACTAGATCATGATGAACCTACGAACTATGAAGAAGCGATGGTGAGCCCAGATTCCGCAAAATGGCTTGAAGCCATGAAATCTGAGATGGGATCCATGTATGAGAACAAAGTATGGACTTTGGTTGACTTGCCCGATGATCGGCAAGCAATTGAGAATAAATGGATCTTCAAGAAGAAGACTGACGCTGACGGTAATATTACTGTCTACAAAGCTCGACTTGTCGCAAAAGGTTTTCGGCAAGTTCAAGGGATTGACTACGATGAGACCTTCTCACCCGTAGCGATGCTTAAGTCTGTCCGAATCATGTTAGCAATTGCCGCATTTTATGATTATGAAATTTGGCAGATGGATGTCAAAACTGCATTCCTGAATGGATTTCTAGAAGAAGAGTTGTATATGATGCAACCAGAAGGTTTTGTCGATCCAAAGGGAGCTAACAAAGTGTGCAAGCTCCAGCGATCCATTTATGGACTGGTGCAAGCCTCTCGGAGTTGGAATAAATGCTTTGATAGTGTGATCAAAGCATTTGGTTTTATACAGACTTTTGGAGAAGCCTGTATTTACAAGAAAGTGAGTGGGAGCTCTGTAGCATTTCTGATATTATATGTGGATGACATATTACTAATTGGAAATGATATAGAATTTCTGGATAGCATAAAGAGATACTTGAATAAAAGTTTTTCAATGAAAGACCTCGGTGAAGCTGCTTACATATTAGGCATTAAGATCTATAGAGACAGATCAAAATGCTTAATTGGACTTTCACAAAGCACATACCTTGACAAAGTTTTGAAGAAGTTCAAAATGGATCAAGCAAAGAAAGGGTTCTTGCCTGTGTTACAAGGTGTGAAGTTGAGTAAGACTCAATGCCCGACCACTGTAGAAGATAGAGAGAAAATGAAACATGTTCCCTATGCTTCAGCCATAGGCTTCATCATGTATGCAATGTTGTGTACCAGACCTGATGTGTGCCTTGCTATAAGTCTAGCAGGAAGGTACCAAAGTGATCCAGGAGTGGATCACTGGACAGCGGTCAAGAACATCCTGAAATACCTGAAAAGGACTAAGGATATGTTTCTCATATATGGAGGTGACAAAGAGCTCATCGTAAAAGGTTATGTTGATGCAAGCTTTGACACTGATCCGGACGATTCTAAGTCGCAAACTGGATACGTGTTTACATTAAATGGTGGAGCTGTCAGTTGGTGCAGTTCTAAACAAAGCGTCGTAGCGGGATCTACATGTGAAGCGGAGTACATAGCTGCTTCGGAAGCAGCAAATGAAGGAGTCTGGATGAAGGAGTTCATATCCGATCTAGGTGTCATACCTAGTGCATCGGGTCCAATGAAAATCTTTTGTGACAATACTGGTGCAATTGCCTTGGCAAAGGAATCCAGATTTCACAAGAGAACCAAGCACATCAAGAGACGCTTCAATTCCATCCGGGATCTAGTCCAGGTGGGAGACATAGAGATTTGCAAGATACATACGGATCTGAATGTTGCAGACCCGTTGACTAAGCCTCTTCCACGAGCAAAACATGATCAGCACCAAAGCTCCATGGGTGTTAGAATCATTACTGTGTAATCTAGATTATTGACTCTAGTGCAAGTGGGAGACTGAAGGAAATATGACCTAGAGGCAATAATAAAGTTATTATTTATTTCCTTATATCATGATAAATGTTTATTATTCATGCTAGAATTGTATTAACCGGAAACATAATACATGTGTGAATACATAGACAAACAGAGTGTCACTAGTATGCCTCTACTTGACTAGCTCGTTAATCAAAGATGGTTATGTTTCCTAACCATGAACAAAGAGTTGTTATTTGATTAACGGGATCACATCATTAGGTGAATGATCTGATTGACATGACCCATTCCATTAGCTTAGCACCCGATCGTTTAGTATGTTGCTATTGCTTTCTTCATGACTTATATATGTTCCTATGACTATGAGATTATGCAACTCCCGTTTGCCGGAGGAAACTCTTTGTGTGCTACCAAACGTCACAACGTAAATGGGTGATTATAAAGGTGCTCTACAGGTGTCTCCAAAGGTACATGTTGGGTTGGCGTATTTCGAGATTAGGATTTGTCACTCCGGATTGTCGGAGAGGTATCTCTGGGCCCTCTCGGTAATACACATCACATAAGCCTTGCAAGCATTGCAACTAATGAGTTAGTTGTGAGATGATGTATTACGGAACGAGTAAAGAGACTTGCTGGTAACGAGATTGAACTAGGTATGGGATACCGACGATCGAATCTCGGGCAAGTAACATACCGATGACAAAGGGAACAACGTATGTTGTTATGCGGTCTGACCGATAAAGATCTTCGTAGAATATGTAGGAGCCAATATGAGCATCCAGGTTCCGCTATTGGTTATTGACCGGAGACGTGTCTCGGTCATGTCTACATTGTTCTCGAACCCGTAGGGTCCGCACGCTTAAGGTTTCGATGATAGTTATATTATGAGTTTATGAGTTTTGATGTACCGAAGTTAGTTCGGAGTCCCGGATGTGATCACGGACATAACAAGGAGTCTCTAAATGGTCGATACATAAAGATTGATATATTGGACGGCCATATTCAGACACGGAAAGTGTTCCGGGTGATTTCGGAGAAAACCGGAGAGCCGGAGGGTTACCGGAACCCCCCCGGGAGAAGTAATGGGCCATATGGGCCTTAGTGGAGAGAGAGAGAGGGGCAGCCAAAGGTGGGTTGCGTGCCTCCTCCCCCTGGTTCGAATTGGACTAGGAGAGGGGGGCGGCGCCCCCCCTTTCCCTCTCCCTCCCCACTTCTTTCCCTCTCCTAGTAGGAGTCCTACTCCTACTAGGAGGAGGACTCCTCCTTGGCGCGCCTATAGGGCCGGCCGGCCTCCTCCCCTTGCTCCTTTATATACGGGGGCAGGGGGCACCCCTAGACACACAAGTTGATCCACGTGATCATATTCTTAGCCGTGTGCGGTGCCCCCTTCCACCATAGTCCTCGACAATATTGTAGCGGTGCTTAGGCGAAGCCCTGCGACGGTAGTGCATCAAGATCGTCACCACGCCGTCGTGCTGACGAAACTCTTCCTCGACACTTTGCTGGATCGGAGTCCTGGGATCGTCATCGAGCTGAATGTGTGCTAGAACTCGGAGGTGCCGTAGTTTCGGTGCTTGATCGGTCGGGCCGTGGAGACGTACGACTACATCAACCAAACGCTTCCGTTGTCGATCTACAAGGGTACGTAGATCACACTCTCCCCTCTCGTTGTTATGCATCACCATGATCTTGCGTGTGCGTAGGAAATTTTTTGAAATTACTACGAAACCCAACATCTACATCATGTCATCTTGCTTAAAGTGTTACTCTGTTCTTATGAACTTAATACTCTAGATGCATGCTGGATAGCGGTCGATGTGTGGAGTAATAGTAGTAGATGCAGGCAGGAGTCGGTCTACTTGTCACGGACGTGATGCCTATATACATGATCATGCCTAGATATTCTCATAATTATTCGTTTTTCTATCAATTGCTCGACATCAATTTGTTCACCCACCGTAATACTTATGCTATCTTGAGAGAAGCCACTAGTGAAACCTATGGCCCCCGGGTCTATTTTCCATCATACAAGTTTCCAATCTATTTTATTTTGCAATCTTTACTTTCAATCTGTATCATAAAAATACCAAAAATAATTATCTTATTATCATTATCTCTATCAGATCTCACTCTTGCAAGTGGTCGTGAAGGGATTAACAACCCCTTTGTCGCGTTGGTTGCGAGGTTCTTATTTGTTTGTGTAGGTACGAGGTGACTCGCGCGTGGTCTCCTACTAGATTGATACCTTGGTTCTCAAAAACTGAGGGAAATACTTACGCTGCTTTGCTGCATCACCCTTTCCTCTTCAAGGGAAAACCAACGCATGCTCAAGAGGTAGCAGCGTCGGCTCCTGCGCGAGCACCGCCATCCCACGTGGTTGCGCAGCCGCAAGCAACTCGGATGGATCCGGTGCACGGGGCTGCCGGGGGGCACCAGCATGCCGCGGATCATCATGGACCGCCGACGCGCCATGGTGGCGGCGACGGTGGCTCGGGACATTGTTTTCCGGCTTTTCGTGGCAGAGCCTTCGATGATCACGGACATCACCGAGGTTAATGGGGGACGACGGTGATGATGTGTATGGTGAAGGTCAACATCGCGGCTCGTCATCCTCCGGCGGAAAGGCATGGTTATGCCTGGCAGAGCGATGGGATGGTGGAGCGTCCGTTTCTCGGCCCTTTGGGAGGTTTTGTTGAGGGGGCATCCGGCCCGGACTACAGACAGAGAGGTGGGTTTAGAGGATCTCGGAATGGCCGCGGTGGCAAGAACCGTTACCCTCAGCCTCCACCGCCTGCCACTACGTCACCGACGTTGCTGAGCCGACGGTGTCTTCAGAGGTGGTTGTTCAGCAGACGCCCACATTGTTTAGCCAGGTCCTAGCTGCGGTGTCAGATTTGGCTACTGCGGCAGAGCCCGCAAACGAGACGATAGTAGCAGGCTCTGTTGGAGTGCCTGACAGGGCGGGTGGTGAGAAAGCTAGCAAATGGGCCCGCAAGAAAGAGAAAATGCTTTGCTATCGCTGTGGTGAACAGGGGCACTTCATTGCTGAATGTACCGCTGAGCTTTGTGATACTTGTTCCAAACCAATGCATGCTTCAGGAGAGTGCCCGCTTTTGCGTGAGCCCATGCCGGGTGTTATGATCTATGGTGTGTGCTGCACTGAGTTGATGTTTTTCGGGTCTCCTAGTGCTACGGAGATACCTGATGTGCCTCAGAGTGCAACCACAGGGGTGGTGAAAGTTACCAAGGGTGATTTGACCGATGCACAGATCTTGCACAGGCTGAATGAGTTGGCACCGGGTAACCATCAGTGGGAACTTATCAGACTCGAGGATAATATGTACAAGGTGGACTTTCCCTCGACTGAGGATTTGGAGCGACAACTGAGTTTCGGGTTGTGCAAAGTTCCAGGCACTGAGTGCATCCTCGAGTTTCATGAGTGGAAAAAGGTTGAGCCCAAAGGTAAACCACTCACTCAAGTTTGGCTTCGTTTCTCAGGGGCACCGTCCAAGCCGTTGAATGATGTTCGAGTTGCGGCTAGCTTGGGGGCGTTGGTTGGAAAAACCGAGAGGGTGGATATGGCCTTTACCCATGCTCATGGGGTGGGCAGATTGCTTGTTAGCATCCTTGATATTGAGTACGTGCCAGATGTCGTTAAGTGTACCCATAGAGGCATGATTTATAACCTCGAGATTGATTTCGAGGACACCGATCTTTTCTTTGAGGCTTTGGCAGCGAATGATGTTGACATGCTGGATAAGGATGATGGCTCGGGTAACAAGGAGGTGCGACAGGATGACCGTGGACACGACGCGTCTAACATCCAGGGATCTGATGCGATGGCATCCGGGAAAGGGACTTCACCAGTCCACGACTGCACCCATGAGCACCTTGAGATTTGGTTCGTTCAAGCCTGCATCCGCTCCTTCGAGATTGTGGAGTGATCGGGTGGGGCGTGATGACGTGTTTGAGCGATCGCTTCCTACCTTGGATTTTGTTTATGCTGATGCTCCTGTGGATGCTGAGTTTGTTGCTGTGTTACCCTTGGTGGAGATTGTACCGACAGCACCAGTAGCGTCTGACCTGGGTGGTGCTTCTCCGCGGGCGAGGAGCCCAGTTAGGACTGCTGCCGAGGAGGCCGTGCCGCGGGCCAGCGGGGCAGTCAGACTAGGTGGGGGCGAGGGCAAGAGGCCTCCTCCCCTGACTCTCCCTTGGCGACCAGACAGGGTGGGGGGCGCGGGCAGGAGGCCTCCGCCCCTGCATCTCCTTCGTCGTGCTCAGCTTCGGCGGCTGTCGGGTTTTGGGTTCCGGCAGACCCTTGAGGTTCGAACACTGGGTGCGCGCGGAGATCTCTCCCCTACCGATCTACGTCCCATCCTCTCGTGCGAACTAAGATGAAAATGATGAACAACACAAGAGACACGATGTTTATACTGGTTCGGGCCACCGTTGTGGTGTAATACCCTACTCCAGTGTGTGGTGTGGTGGATTGCCTCTGGAGTTGATGATGGACAGTACAAGGGAAGAACAGCCTCGCGAGACGTGTTCTTGAGTTGGTGCGATGAACTGCTAGGGTGAGTTCAGTCGCCTCTCTCTCTCTGCTGGGGTTCTACCAGATCTCTCCGGGGGGTCTCTCCCTACTCTGTGGTGGCTAGCTATATTTATAGAGGCCCTGGGCCTCTCCCAAAATAATGAGCGGGAAGGGCGCCAACAATTGGCCATTTCGAAGGGGAACATCTAGTACAAGTTATCCTGACCAAAGGTGGTCTTCGGCTGCCAAAAGCACTGGCGATGACGCCGTCTTGGGCTCCATTGTGACCTCCGTCCTGTCGTCCGGCTAGTCTTGGTCTCGTTGCACCGGAATGGTAACCTTTGCCTGATGCCTTGGCCTGTGCTTGCCCCCTTTGCACCAAAGGGGAAACAAGGACACTGCGCAGGCCGGCACCCGCCTGGCGCCCGCCTGGTCTCGATCGTCATGGCTTGCATCATGGGTTCCTCGCGAGGTACCCCTGCCTTGATCTCTCCGCCTCCTCGCAAGCCTGCCTGATGAGGCTGCCTCTGAGGAAGCTTCCTGTCGTCCGCCCCGCGAGGCTTGGCCCCTCGCGAGGGTCTTTGAGCTTGAGCTGATGAAGATGGGCCGCGCTGGGCCCCCGCTTGAGCCATGCCGCAGGCCGTAGGCAGGCAAGTCTGGGGACCCCCATTCCCAGAACGCCGACAGTAGCCCCGGGCCCAAGGCGCGCGCGGGCTTGGCTTAGCAGAGAAGCGAAGGGGCAAGCACGAAGCGCCACGGGCGCTAACAGCCTGCGGCCTTGGGCGCCGCGTGGCGGTTGATTGGGCGTGGGCGTCTGCACTTCCCACGACGCCTTGCTGCGCGCCAAGCTAAGCGGACCCGTAGTTGCACACAGTTGTTCCTCCTTTGGCTGCCCACTGGCCTCCTACCTTTCCTATTCTCTGAGCTCCAACCTCCGCCGCCAATCCGGCCCGAGCTCTTCCCCTTCCCCAACGCCATGGCGCCGACAAAGAAAGGAAGGGGGAAGAAGCCCGCGCCTTCGTCCTGCGCACCTCCAGCGGCGGCCCCCGCCGTCGATCGGTCAATCATACTCAATCCGGAAGCCTTGGACAAGGTCCACTCCGCCCTCGCTTCCATCTTCAACGAGTGCGGCCGGACCACAGTTTGGCCCGCATCCCGCGCCTTTCTGGCTAGGACCGTCACGGAGGTCCGATTCTTCGTTGATGCCTTATGGCGGGTCTGGTTCCCCCCTTTTCTGCTTTCTTCAATGTTGTGCTCTCCCATTATCAGATCCACATGATGCACCTCGGGCCGTTGTCCATTACCCTCTTGGCCGTCTTTGCTTTCGTGTGCGAGGCAATGATAGGCATCCCTCCTTCTGCTGCTCTATTGCGACACTTCTTCTCTTTGCACCTGAGCGATCCCACTCAGTGCTCGGGGTGTGTAAACTTCTTCGCTGTGCCCGAGACGGCTGCTTCAGGGATTGACTTTGGCCTTCCGCCTTCTCAGGCTAGATTCAGAGAGCGGTGGATGTACGTGGACGTCGGGGTGCCTAGCCCCTTGCTCTCGCACCCGACCTTGCCTGCTGTTCCCAACCCAGGCTGGGGTCATGAACCGCTCGCGAGCCCCCGGCTCGCTTTCGTCTGGCGCCGCTTCGAAAGTTTGAGGGCGCACAATGTGACAGCACCCAAGGTGGTGAGGGAGTTCCTTCTTTGTCGCATTGCTCCTCTCCAGCGCCACTCTCGCCGGATGTGGGACTTTGCGGGGCGCGGAGACCGCATGCGGCTTTAGGAGGAGGATTTGGCGCCCGAAGTGCTGCGGACGGTGCTTTGGGTCTTGACTGGTGATCCTTCCCCAGGCAGCCTACGGAGCGGTGGCGTCCTTCTGTACCTTTGTTCCGGCAGGGCCGATTTCGTGAAGCAGATGCCTAGCTTCGACAAGTGGGGGCTGCGCCCGGCTGGCCTCACGGGGCCACGCGAGAACCCAGTTGTCGTGGTTGCTGCCCCCGCCGCCCACAGCGGTCCCTCCCCGGGTGGCAGAGCGGGAAGAGAGCCGGCGGGGGCCGAGGTGGCTGATGTTGAGGTGGTGGCGCCGCGTGAAGCCTCAAAGGCGGCATCCCCCGAGGCTCGCCCTGGTGCGGTGGTTGATGCAGGGTTTTGGCCTTCGGCTCCTGAGGCCGGGGCTCCTGAGCCCCCAGCCGTTCTTCGCGAGGCGACGCCCGATGGTGCCCCCAAAGCTGACTCCTTCGGCGCTGACAATCCTGAGGCTGCTTCTGCGCCCCAGGCCGACCCCCGCCCCAGGCGCTTGGGTCGGTTTCGTGTAGACTTCGAGGCCCTTCGCAAGAGGAAGGAGGCCTCAGGCGGCAGCAACCTCCCTTGGCACTTGTTGAAGCGCAGGAAGTACTTTGCCATGGACAAGTAAGCCTTCTTCTTTTCCTGCTCACTTGCTCTGTTATCCTTGTGGCTGATCGTGGCCCTTCAGGTCCCGCCTTGCTGAGTCCGTCGAGTCGACCCAGGAGCCAGCCCCAGCAGCTTCGCCCCCTTTGCTGGCTCCGGGTCCGCCGAGCTCAGGTGGCGCCCTCGCCGCTGGACCAGTTGGTGGAGTGATCTGCTCCATAGGGCACCTCGAGCTTGCTCGCCCGATGCCCTTTCTTCGCGAGTCTTCTTGGGGCGCGTCAGGCTTGCCCCGTGCCCCTTCTCTAGTCATAGAAGGCGAATGGCTGAGGTCCGTCCTTGGCTCCTCCTCCGTGGGCGGATCGATGCCGGCCCGGACTCTCAGGGCGGTCCATCCGGCGACGGCTGGGGCGGCAGCCCCCTGCCCCACGCCTGGAGGGGGCTTACCATCCCGGGGCCCTCTGCATGCTCTAGCGGAAGAGGGTGACGTGGAAGAGGTGCTCAGGCATGCTCGGGAGCGTCGTGCCCTTCGTGAAGAGTTCCTCCAGGGGGCGGCGGATGCGGTGAGCCGAATCGGGGAAGAGCTTGCTGACGAGGATGCACGCCTTGAGGCCGAAGGTTTGTGCCTTGTTGAGGAGAAGTGCAAACTAAAGGTTGCCGTAGCCCTCGTGCGTCATCAACGTGATCTTGACAACGCGAAGGCTGAGGCGTCGCTGGCAGCTTCACGGGAGGCCTGCTCCCTGGCCGTTGAGGAGGCTCGGGAGGCAGACCGGCGACGCAAGGATGCGGAGGAGCGTGCACGGGAGCTCCAAGCCTGGAGCAACTCCCTGGAGCAGCAAGTGGAATTGCGCCAGGCGGCCCTTGAGTCGATAGGGGCGGCCTCTGTCGACCGGGTGGAGCTTCTGAAGCGCGAGGAGGTGCTGACGCTGGAGGCCGTCGAGCGCAACCTTGACCTTGAGTGGTTGGAGACGAGGGAGCGCCTGGTGGCCCAGGCGGAGGATGACGTTGCCGCGCGTGAAGCCCGAGCCCAGGAAGAAGTCAATCGCCGCATGGCGGAAGCTCGCTCGGTCCTTGAGCGCGAACATGGGACGAGGTTGGGGCTGATCAAGGCTGAGGCCGAGGGCTGGACCGCAGCCCTCAGGGCCAAACTGACCGAAGCAACGCGGCGTGCGGACTCCTCCGCAGCCTCCCTCGGCGCGACGCAGGCAGAGCTATCCTCTTCCCGGGCTGAGCAGCTTCTTCTTCAACAGAGGGTGGATGACACCGAGGCCGTCGCCCAGCGAAGTGAGGACGAGCTCCGTTGGCGGCGGGTTCTGGACCATGTGCATGCCCCCATGCTTCAAACGCTCCGAGAGAGGGCCAACACAGCTTTGGGCTATGTCTGCGAGGCTGCTGCTAGGGAGCCGCACGAGGTCAACTACGCCGGCAACCTCCAATTTTTCACTGATGTGGTGACACTTCTGGAGAACCGGTCTGAGAGGTCCCGCTGGCTTGTCGAAGAGAGGAGCCGAGCCTTTCTCGGGCGTGCCTTCTCCCGTGTCTTCAGCTATCTGCAGGACAGGGACCCCCACTTTGACTTCGATGCTGCCATCGCACCCGTGCCCATTGCCGTCCGAGGTGGCCTGGCGCGGTGGGTGGAGGACAACGTGGACGCCCTCGTCGGGGCCTTCATGTCTGATGACGACGGCGTGGTCGTGGGCGCCAATGAAGGCGACGTTGTGGACGATCCTGGCGATGATGGGGATGCTGGCGGCGGTGGTGACAATGTCAACGATGCCAGTGACGCTTCCGAGGGCGCCCCAGAAGACGTGGTGAGTGATATGTCCGACTGACCGCATGTCTTTGCAGTTTATCCTGCATGAACAAGACTCGGGCTTGGCCCTGAAGAATATAAAGATTGTAATCCGTACTCTGGTGAGCACAACGTTATGCGTGAGTTTAGTTGCTAGCCCGGTGATTGTTCGGTTGACTCGTTTACCTTCCGGCCCTGGCGTGCGCTGAGCGGGCCTACGGGGGGATGCTACGCCTCCGGCGTCCCTCGATTAACCTGCTGATCCTGTGACGAGGACCTCCGGAGAGGGCGCAGAGACAGTGGTCCTGGCTGTAGGCGTGCCTGGCCCGACCTGGCTCACGAGGGGCTCGTGAGGGGGGGGGAAGCTGACGCTAGCTTGGGGCGTAAATCCGAAACCAGAACGCGAGAGATTGCTCGAACGAGACTAAACACCCCCTCCCCGAATGCACGCAAGCTTCGAACTCAAATTCAACTTAAATCCAAACCAAAGAAACTTACTGACAAGGAAGAAGCAAAAAAGCAAAAAGGCGGAAGAAAAACAAAAAAGCCGCGTCCGGCGCCTAGTCTAGTCTTCGACGTCTTCTCACCAGCGTGGAGCTAAGTGCTGCCACTAGGCATGGGCGGGAGCCCCAGGGCCTGAGGTTGGCGCTCCTGAGACTCCGGGGCGTGTACAGCCCCACTCATTATTACGTGAGAGTGTCACGGGGCGGCGAGCTTCACAGGCACTGGGCCTTCTTCACAGGTACTGGCCTTGCTTCATATCACCAGACGAGGGCCCCGCCTTGCGCCTCACTCTGCCGCCATTGACGGCGACCGGAAACCAAGGACGACGCCAATGGGGTAGAGCGGTCGCCAGCGGTTCCCCCAACGACCACGGGTCCTCCGCCGGGGGCAGGCCATGGGGCACCTCCCCGGCAGAGGGCCTACCTCCGGAGAACATCTTGACCCGACCACCGCGAGGGGGAGCCCGGATCTCGGCCCCTTTCCTGCAGCACCCTGCACCCTCCTCCCGAGGGATAAGAAGCTGCAGCGTTGGGGCAGCCATCCGCTGCGGCGACCTGTACCTCCTGCGACCCATGGTTAGCATAAGCTTGCTCCTGAGGGATGAGTGGTACCCGATAGTTGCCGCTGTCGGCGCGATTGTCGATGCTCTCTTGGGATTTCTGGAAGAGCTCGGCTTCCAGCGCCTCTTCGTCCCAGCCGGGCCCGAGGAACAAGTCGTGACCTTCTTCCAGCTCGCGCCCTTAATCCACCATGCGGGGTACATAGGCCTCCAGGGCGACCACCTCGTGGACCTCGCTGTAGCGCCCCACATGCCACGCAGTCTGGCTTGGGGCGTCGCCTTGTATGTGATGACGCGGTGGTCCGCCGAGGCCAAAGGCCGCGGCACGCATCCCTTCATTGGCCTGGGGAAGGGCCGACGCGATCTGCCGCCCGGTGCCGGCGGAGGTGTTGGCACTGGACCGGCCCTGGGGCCCGCCTGAAATCGCGTCGGGCGTGCATAATGCCGCCGTGCGACCTGTCCTGGATCTGGGGCAGCAGCTGGATGCAGAAGGGGGGCGCTCCCGAGGCGGCGGCGTCCAGGAGCTCGGCCACTCGCTCCAACAACACGTCGCGGCCGCCTTCCAGCAAGCGGCACCGTAGTAGCTCTCGGGCCACCATGAGCGCGGCCCTGGAGTTCGCCTGCTCCCGTCGGGTGTATGGTGCCGTGGCAGCGGCGTGGTTCGAGGCCCTTGCTGCGGCCCGCACCTGCCGTGGCGTGAGGGCAGGCGGCGTCTGGCCGCGTCGCCCGCGCCCCACAGCGCCCTGCGGAGCACGAGCTGCCTGAGGCGCAAGGTTGAGGTCGCCCTGAGACGGCGACTCGGCGTGGGCGGGCCACACTGCCCAGCGGTTGGCAGCCGGGTTGCTTGACATCTGGGTGGAGAAGCGGCGGAACGCGATGCAGAGGAAGGAGGACTCTGGCGCATCCCTACCTGGCGCGCCAAATGTCGGGTTTCGGGTTCCGGCAGACCCTTGAGGTTCGAACACTAGGGTGCGCGCGGAGATCTCTTCCCTACCGATCTACGTCCGATCCTCTCGTGCGAACTAAGATGAAAATGATGAACAACACACGAGACACGATGTTTATACTGGTTCGGGCCACCGTTGTGGTGTAATACCCTACTCCAGTGTGTGGTGTGGTGGATTGCCTCTGGGGCTGATGATGGACAGTACAAGGGAAGAACAGCCTCGCGAGAGGTGTTCTTGAGCTGGTGCGATGAACTGTTAGGGTGAGTTCAGTCGCCTCTCTCTCTCTCTCTGCTGGGGTTCTACCAGATCTCTCCGGGGGGTCTCTCCCTACTCTGTGGTGGCTAGCTCTATTTATAGAGGCCATGGGTCTCTCCCCAAATAATGAGCGAGAAGGGCGCCAACAATTGGCCATTTCAAAGGGGAACATCTAGTACAAGTTATCCTGACCAAAGGTGGTCTTCGGCTGCCAAAAGCACTGGCGATGACGCCGTCTTGGGCTCCACGGTGACCTCCGTCCTGCCGTCCGGCTGGTCTTGGTCTCGTTGCACCGGAATGGTAACCTTTGCCTGATGCCTTGGCCTGTGCTTGCCCCCTTTGCACCAAAGGGGAAACAAGGACACTGCGCAGGCCGGCCCGCCTGGTGCCCGCCTGGTCTCGATCGTCATGGCTTGCGTCACGGGTTCCTCGCGAGGTACCCCTGCCTTGATCTCTCCGCCTCCTCGCGAGCCTGCCTGATGAGGCTGCCTCTGAGGAAGCTTCCTGTCGTCCGCCCCGCGAGGCTTGGCCCCTCGCGAGGGTCTTTGAGCTTGAGCTGATGAAGATGGGCCGCGCTGGGCCCCGGCTTGAGCCACGCCGCAGGCCGCAGGCAGGCAAGTCTGGGGACCCCCGTTCCCAGAACACCGACAGCGGCAGGACCGGAAGGGGGACGTGGGCAGGAGTTCTTCGTCCCCACTTCTCCCCTGGCGGCATCTGCTTCGCCCCGAGTGGCGTGTCCGATGGTGACATCGCCTCACTCAGCCTATGGGACCAGGCCGGGAGGGGGCGTGGGCAGGCGGCCTTCACCCCTTCCTCTCCCTTGGCGCCAGCGGTTGGTGTGGTTCCGATGGCGTCTCTGGGGTCCGGCCACCGATCGATACCGCGGGAGGCTTCCACGGCTCTAGGAGGTTGTTCGGCTGTTCCAGTTCAGTCGAGCTCTATTGGGGGTTGGGCAAGAGGCCCCACCTCAAACGGGCCCACGCGGGAGGAGATCATTGCGTTTGGAGGGATCTTGGATCCTGTTTCTGAAGGACGATGGATGAGAAGTCGTCTTCAGGAGCAGCCGGATGTTGATGACATGCAGCTGAAGTCCGCTATGCGGGCGGCCAAGCTTCGTGACGTTGAGATCACTACTGGTATGTCAGTCAATATGTCTAATTCAATTTTACATTTTTCCAATGATGAGATTGTTCACAATGAAAATCTTAGGGGTCTCACTAGGTAGTAATGGTAATGAAATCACTAGATCAGTTAATGATATCCTCGATCTAGAAGTGGAGCGCGCTTTGGAAATGATTCGTAATCTAGCTGCTGTTAAACCCGTGAACGATTCCGACATAGACGCGTTGGGAGTCAGGGTTCTTGATAGTTTTTGTGCGGATCTTGGTCCTACACTTCCTGAGACAGAGGAAGATGAGGATTTTAGTTCCCCTAGGGACTCGATCCATGTTGATGTTCCAGAGGTTAGGTCCACGGAGGCCGGTTGTGAGGATCGTCTGACATACCAAAATAAGCCTAAGCGGAAGTGGAAACAGAAGGTTTATCCAGTTTCGGCTGTACGTAGAAGTTCTAGGATCCATACCTCTAAAAAATTTCATGATGAAATATGAGAGGATTTTTTTTGGAATAATAGAGGTCTTGAAGACTTGGCTAAAAGGAGGTTTCTAGCCGATGCGTCTACTGAACACAAGCTGAACTTTATCGCCCTTTCCAAAACTGGAAGGGACAACTTCCCCCCCCATTCCTTAGCACTCTTTCTGGGGGTGTCGACTTCGACTGGCATTGTCTACCTCCAAGAGGAAGGTCCGATGGGATCTTATTTGGAGTTAGGTGTGATTCATTGGAAGTTCGGAGTGTGGTCATGGGGGACTTTGCGGTAAAATTTAGGGTGAGATCAAAGGCCGATGGGTTTAATTGGGCATTGGTGGCGGTGTATGGTGTCGCGCAGCCAGAACTCAAACCTGATTTCTTGGTTGATCTCGTCCGTATTTGTGGTAGTGAGCAGCTCCCAATTCTCGTTGGGGGCGATTTTAACATTATTCGAAGAAGGGAGGAAAAGAATAATGAGAATTTTGATGGCAGATGGTCGTTTATGTTCAATACCATAGTCGAAAGCTTGGATCTTAGAGAGATAGAGCTTTCTGGTAGGAAATTCACTTGGGCTAATTCGTTACCAAACCCGACTTTTGAGAAGTTGGACCGTGTCCTCGCCAGTGTCGAATGGGAGCAGAAGTTTCCCCTGGTAACAGTCCAAGCGTTATCGCGCGCAGTCTCGGATCACACTCCGTTGCTAATTGATTCTGGTGAGGCCACCCATGTGGGAATAAAAATTACTTTTCTTTCGAATTATCGTGGTTTGAAAGAGAAGGGTTCCTAGATCTGATAGCAAGGGAATGGGCTAAAGATTTAGGAGGGACGTCGCCTGTTGAAAGATGACAGAATAAGATTAGGCATCTACGAACATTCCTTCGTGGATGGGCAAAGCATACGCATGGGATATAAAGGCTGAGAAGGAAAGGCTCCTTCTACTTATTCAATCCCTCGATATAAAAGCTGAATCCACTATTTTAGATACCAGAGAGCTAGAAACTAAAATGGAGGCGAAGGTGAGACTGAAAGAACTCCTTCGAGAGGAGGAATTGAAGTGGGCATTGCGAGCTAAAGTTCGCAAAATCACCCAAGGGGTTGACAACACTCAATTCTTTCATATGATTGCAAATGGCAAGCACCGAAAGAAGAGGATATTTCAGCTAGAGCAAGACGAGGGGATGATTCTAGGACAAGAGAACCTTAAAATTTATATAACTAATTACTATAAGCAGTTGTTTGGACCTCCGGAGGATAATTTTGTATCCTTAGATGACCCCAGGGTTGAGGATGTCCCTCAACTTGCAGCGGATGAGAATGATATTTTGACCACCCCATTTACGGAGAAAGAGGTGTTTGAGGCCATTGTAGGGTTTCGTAGTAATTTCAAAAAAATTCCTACGCACACGCAAGATCATGGTGATGCATAGCAATGAGAGGGGGAGAGTGTGATCTACGTACCCTTGTAGATCGACAACGGAAGCGTTAACTTGGTTGATGTAGTCGTACGTCTCCACGGCCCGACCGATCAAGCACCGAAACTACGGCACCTCCGAGTTCTAGCACACGTTCAGCTCGATGACGATCCCCGAACTCCGATCCAGCAAAGTGTCGGGGAAGGGTTCCATCAGCACGACGGCGTGGTGACGATCTTGATGTACTACCGTCTCAGGGCTTCGCCTAAGCACTGCTACAATATTATCGAGGACTATGGTGGAAGGGGGCACCGCACACGGCTAAGAATATGATCACGTGGATCAACTTGTGTGTCTAGGGGTGCCCCTTGCCTCCGTATATAAAGGATCCAAGGGGGGTGCGGCCGGCCCTAGTAGGAGGCGCGCAGGAGGAGTCCTACTCCTACCGGGAGTAGGACTCCCCTCCCTTTCCTTGTCCAAGTAGGAGAGGGGGAAGGAGAGAAGGAAAAGGGGGGGCGCCGCCCCTCCCTCCTTGTCCAATTTGGACTAGGCGGAGAGGGGGCGCGCGGCCTGCCCTGGCAGCCCCTCCTCTTCTCCACTTTAGGCCCATGAGGCCCATTAACCCCCCGGGGGGTTCCGGTAACCCGCCGGTGCTCCGGTTTTATCCGAAACTTCCCCAGAACACTTCCGGTGTCCTAATATAGCCGTCCAATATATCAATCTTTATTTCTCGACCATTTAGAGACTCCTTGTTATGTCCGTGATCACATCCGGGACTCCGAACTAACTTCGGTACATCAAAACTCATAAACTCATAATATAACTGTCATCGAAACCTTAAGCGTGCGGACCCTACGGGTTCGAGAACAATGTAGAC